>NC_079383.1:22189352-22284352 GCF_021018895.1 Seriola aureovittata
TGTTTGTACATATTGTTTGGGTTTATGAGTCCAGCACTAATCTGACCACTCTGAGACATTCACTCTTTGTTTTAGGAACAATGGAGAATATTTAAGAATCAATCTAAATTTGAGACCAGGACACGAGGAGCTTTCACCAGTCATGGAAACATCCTGGAAAATGACATTAAATACAAAAACGTTCCTGAGAACAAAAAGTCCTTAAAAAGCTTTATAATGAACAATCAGGTTGCTGCATTCAACTGTTTTCTGACTGTTTTCCGACTGTATGAACGTCTGGTTGGTGTTGGTCCCAGTGGGAACGGATCTGTAACCGTGCATCACAACATTGTTCCGTTGTAATGACTCTGTTTAAGTGTGTTTGTCTTTTTTTGGCAAAGCAAAATAAAGTTTTTGAAATCTGATTTGAATCAAAATCTCCCTCTGAACTTTGGTGAGATTTTAAATTATTTAAAATGGTTGAAATCTTAATAATAAAGTATCATAACACAGAAATGTTTAATTAAAAAATTATAAGCATCTTAAAAATAAAACCCCCCCCGATCCAATTCAGACTCCAGTCCAGCAGGTGGAGCTCGTGCACCTGTGAGCCGGTTCTTCCGGCAGCAGGTGAGCCGTGCAGCAGGTGCAGAGCTCCGGGCTTCTTTGAGCTGTACATCGGTGAAAAAGTGTAAAAATGAACGGAAACTAATAATGGAGCTGCTCCCGCTTTGTGACACCGGCCTGAGCTCGTCACCTCACCTGACGCTCTCTCAGTCAGTCCTTGTTTTAGTCCAGGTGTGTGAACTGGAGAAGGAGGCGGGAGAACAGGTGCTAGCTGCTAACCGCTAACTCTAGCTAACATGCTAGCAGAAGTTAGTTGACCAGCTGAACATAAAAGCTGCTGTAACATTAGGGCAGCTGAAGATGAACGTGCTGCAGAATCAGGTCTTGTACAAACTTTATTGTCCAAACACTTTATTGACACAAACAAAGAATTAGATTCTGAAACTTTTCAACAGTTTAGGACGGTGAAGAAGCTAACCGGAAGATGCTAACAGCACAACACGCATCAAAATAACACTGAAACTATTCACCAAATTCTTTTTTAGTTTTGAATTTTTCCAAGGTTTATTAGTTTAATAATTTTAGTAATTATCTGTATGTGTATTCTGAGCCTCAACAGTTTTTATTATTATTTTATTTCATTCACTGGATTGTGATGAATTTGTTGAATTGAACAACAAACCATCAGAATAATTTCATGTGTCCATTTAAATAGCTGAAGAATGTTTTACAGTATCTAATCAATAATATATATATATATATATATATATATATATTTTTTTTTTTTTTTTTTAACTCAAACAAAGAATCTTTAATTTTCAAAAATTCTTAAAATTCAAAAATCACTTTCTCACAACCACATTTTAATTCTGTGTAGCATTAAAACAGTTCTATCATTTATATGTTCTTTGGTGCTGCGACATCAAACATCACAAAATAAATGAAGCTTGAGAGCTTTTTTGCAGCAGAGCTATTTTGACTTTATCAGAAAAATCAGAATCAGAATACAGAGTTAGATTGAGTTACAGTTGCTCCCTCAGCAAAGTATAGAGGATAAGAAGTAGATTATAAAGATAAATGAATACAGAAAATACAAAAATATGTCCTTACACTAGTATATATAAAATAATAATATGTAAAGAAATATGTAAGGATATGAATTTGAAAATGCACTTGTCACTTGTAAGTATAAATAAATAGATTATTAGGTAACATATTATATTTTACCAAGAAAGATTATATATTTATTTTATTACTCCATCATTTAGCAAGGTTTTGGAAATGGCTGATTTTTGTACTTTTTACTGGCAGTAATATTCAGTGTTTTTATATTTTATGATTCCCTTGACCTCAGGGTTTTGTGTGTGAACCTGTTGAGCCTGTTTTTCACTGGGTTCAGTTACAGTTTGTGACGCCACTCGATGATTTTATCTTGTTCTGTGTGGATGGACACAATCTTAGTAATCTTAGTTCCTCAGCTCAGCACATATACAGGTAATATTTCACATATACAGGTAATATTTCACATATACGGGTAATATTTCACATATACAGGTAATATCTCACATATGTGAGATTCATTTACTTCAAGTAAATGAAGTAATATTTACTTCATTTACTTCAGTACTGTACTGAACTAGTACTGTACTATATTTACTGTACTGCACTTAATTATTCTTTTTGGAAACTTCTGGCTTTTACTCCACTACACTTAAAGACAAATAATGTACTTTTGACTCCACTGCATTTCTATGAAGGACCCTTACTTTGAAGCAGCGCTTTTAGTCAATCTTTTATTTTGAAAAATGTGATAGAATAATACTGTGTGTTCACCACAGGAGAAAAACCAAAGATTCTTCTCCAGAGCACCATGGCGTTATCTTACATGCATGTTCCACATTTTAGAAATAAAGAAAGACTTTAAAAATAAAGAGAGATGTGTTTATCTCGACCAAACTTCATCACTGACACAAAAAAAAGAAATACGAAAACGACAATGCTCCATGTTATTTATTACCATCACTCCAAGGTCGCTGAGCTGAGCATCAGTTTTTCTGAAGAGTAAATCCCTGATACGTTTGAAAAACTCATCATTTATCATTTTTTCATACAATAATGTATTTACAATTAAAATATATAAAATAAAATAAAAACACTTAAAAACCCAGGAAGTCCTTCAACAATAGTTCCTGCTGCTCTGTGGGTGTTTCCAACATGTGGAAGAAAAAAATATTATTTTTTAAAATAAATAAGATGTTTAACGTGTTTCTCATGTCTTTCATTTCCAAATCAAGGTTGATGGACGTGTATGTCCTTGTTCTTTGTGAAACATCGCACCTTATTTTGTTTTTCTTACTGGTGAACAACACACACGCACACACAGACACATACACACACATACACACACATACACATACACACACACACACAGAGACACACGCACACACACACACACACAACACACACACAGAGACACACGCACACACACACACACACACACACACACACACACACACAAACACACACACAGAGACACACGCACACACAGACACATACACACACATACACACACATACACACACACAAACACACACACAGAGACACACGCACACACACACACACACACACACACACACACACAGACACGTGATTTCCAGTAAGACTCGGCAGGTAAAAGTGAAACTCAAAGTTCAGACTCCATTTTGAATCGACGGAGCAGAAGGAGGGAAGAAGTCTGAGGCAGGTGAGCGGTAAAACAACATTACTCTTATTTTACTGTCAAAGTGTCAGAGTCACTTTTCTCTCTGTGGCGGGAAGAAGAGTCAGAATGAACTTTTGTCCAAACAAAGACACTGAGGAAAGCAGGAAATAACATGAGGTGGTACTTCCGGTTCTCTCCGTCAGAATCAACCGTTTGATTCGTCTGTGACACAACGTTAAAGAAACAAGAACACTGACCAGGTTTTTATAGTATTTAGTTTATCATATAGTAAAGTGTGTGTGTGTGTGTGTGTGTGTGATCTCACAGTCAGTGTTACTGGTTTCCCTCTCAGACTGACTGAAGTCCAGAAGATGAATGATGTGGAGGAAGACGAGGACAGAGCAGAGTCTCCAGTCCCCAGCTGTTGGTCTATGAAGAGTGACCGGTCCAAAGAAGAACCTCTAAACTTCAGTAATGAACCTGAACCTTCACACACACAGTAAGAGACTGTTTCTACTGTAGAAAACTTCAGACAAAATGATCTTTTAGAGTGTGTCACGCCCTTTTTATCTATAGAGCAGTTTATGACTCTGTTAAGTTACGTTTCATGTGATGAACGTGAGACTTAAATCTATAAATCTGGACTTTCTCCTCTCTGTTAAATGGCTGGTTCTGTATTTGCAGGGCACCATTGTGAATGAGAGTGTTGCTTTCAGTCGTCGTCGTCGTCTTCGTCGTCTTCGTCGTCCGCGTCGTCCGCTTATCCGGATCCGGGTCGCGGGGGCGGCAGCCTCAGCAAAGAGGTCCAGACGGCCCCCTCCCCAGCCACCTCCACCAGTTCCTCCGGGAGAATCCCGAGGCATTCCAAGGCCAGCCGAGAGATATAATCTCTCCAGCGTGTCCCTGGTCGGCCCCGAGGCCTCCTCCCGGTGGGACATGCCCGAAACACCTCCCCGGGGAGGCGTCCAGGAGGCATCCTCACTAGATGCCCGAACCACCTCAACTGGCTCCTCTCGACATGGAGGAGTAGCGGCTCTACTCCGAGCTCCTCACCCTATCTCTAAGGCTGAGCCCGGCCACCCTGCGGAGGAAACTCATTTCGGCCGCTTGTATTCGCGATCTCGTTCTTTCGGTCATTACCCAAAGCTCATGACCATAGGTGAGGGGTGGAACGTAGATCGACCGGAAAATCGAGAGCTTCGCCTTCCGGCTTAGCTCCCTCTTCCCCACAACGGACCAATTCGAACGATAGTCTTCCTCCATTGTCTCACCGAACTCCTCCCATGCCCGAGTTTTTGCTTCAGCAACTGCCGCAGCTGCACTCCGCTTGGCCCGCCGGTACCAGTCAGCTGATTCCGGAGACCCACAGGCCAACCACGCCCTGTAGGCCTCCTTCTTCAGCCTGACGGCTTCCCCCACCCCTGGTGTCCACCAGCGGGTACGTGGGGTTACCGCCACGACTGGTCCCAGCTACCTTGCGGCCGCAGCTTGCAACAGCCGCCTCAACAATAGCAGAGCGGAACAAGGCCCATTCGGACTCAATGTCCCCCACCGCCCTCGGGACGCGATCGAAGCTCTGCCAGAGGTGTGCGTTGAAAATCATCTTGACGGGTTCTTCCGCCAGGCTTTCCCAGCAGACCCTCACAACCCATTTGGGCCTGCCAGGTCTGCGCGGCGTCTTCCCCCGCCATCTGATCCAAGTCATCACCAGGTGGTGATCAGTTGACAACTCTGCTCCTCTCTTGACCCGAGTTTCCAAAACATGCGGCCGCAGGTCTGATGATACAACTACAAAGTCGATCATAGACCGGCGACCTAGGGTGTCCTGGTGCCACGTGCACCTGTGGACATCCTTATGTTTGAACATGGTGTTAGTTATGGCCAAGCTGTGACTAGCACAGAAGTCCAATAACTGAACGCCGCTCGGGTTCAGATCAGGCAGGCCGTTCCTCCCCACCACACCCTTCCAGGTCAGTTCCAAAAACCAGTTTCCGTAACCGAGGATCGGACCGCCAAGGCCTCCGCCTTGGTCTGCTGCCCAATCCACACTGCACCGGATCCCGCTGACTCTTCCTGCAGGTGGTGAGCCCACTGGGAGACGAACCCATGTAACCGGTTCGGGCTGGGCCTGGCCGGGCCCCATGGGCCAAGGCCCGGCCACCAGGCGCTCGTCCACGAGCCCCAACCCCAGGCCTGGCTCCAGGGCGGGGCCCCGGTGTCCCTCTGGGCCGGGTACTCGGGTTCTTGATATTATTCATCATTAGGATCTTCTGAACCATTCGTCGTCTGGCCCTTCACCTAGAACCAATCTGCCTTGGGAGACCCTACCAGGGGCAAAATGCCCCCGACAACATAGATCCTAGGGTCATTAGGGCTCTCAAACTCCTCCACAACGGTAAGGTGACGGTTCAAGGAGTGTCTCTGAATAAATAAAGAACAATACTGAAATAATATGAATGAAACATGTTTGTGTTGCAGAGGTGAGTCCTACAGACGGAGAGCAGAGTCTCCAGTCCCCAGCTGTTGGTCTATGAAGAGTGACCGGTCCAGAGATCCTCCTCTGTTCTTCAGGAATGAACCTGGACCTTCACACACACAGTAAGACACTGTTTCTACTGTAGAAAACTTCAGACAAAATGATCTTCTAATAGATTTATATTCATGATGATGAATGACTGTTTCTACTGTAAACTGACCTGATGGAAGATGAAGAAATGATTTTCTAATAGATTTATATTAATGATGCAGTTACTGCAGAAACCACCTGAAACTACAAACTGAAATGGATCTTGTGGGTTTTATAACTAGAATCTATTGATTGTGTTTCTCTAATAAAACAACTGAGAAGCTCAAGAATGAACACTAAGAAAATATTCATATATCATGATGAAGTGTCTAAAAAGTCTGAAAGCTCTGAATCATTAGTAAGTGGACCTTTGAGCCTGGATCCTCTCCGTTATATCTTGTTCCTCACATAGTAAAGTAATCTGGACAAAGAAGGGCAGAAGATGCTCAGGTGTAGATTCAGACCACTTCTCCACTGATGCTGTTATTTGATCCTTGACAATAGAGAGTGACAGAAAACATGAAGGGAACGATGTACAGGAAAGACAGCTGTCCAGATGTGCAGCTCAGACACATCTGTTACACGCTGTGTGTCTGAGACTCCTGCTCGCCCATCACTCTTCAGACCACTTCTAATCTCAGTGCAAACCTCACTGACCCAAGCTAAGCTGCACAAACTGATGTAAAACATCAAGGACATGATCAGCTCAGTCTTAACGGAGGCTTTTACTGTGAAGGAGCTGCAGGAAGTCTTTCATTAGTATTGATAGCAAGCTACAGGCCATCACTACATGTTTAATCAGACAGCCAGATGGGAAAACAAGTTCTTGAAGTTATTTTTTGGGCCTGTTGGGCCTTTATTTTGACAGCCACAGTGAGAGAGAGGAGGTGACGCAGGAAAGGGCCACAGCTCAGACTGGAGCCTGGGCCACTGCAGTTAGGACTCAGTGTTAACGGTTCGCTCTGGAGCAGGTGAGCCGCCGAGGCGCCCCGAAGAGGAAACAGTTGATTAGTGTTGAAATTAATCATTTTAATTCAGACTGAATGTTGAATTCAAACAGAAAAGAAGCTGCACTTTGACTTTTCTCTGTGACCATCAGAGCTTCATGAAACAAAGTAAAGTTTCTGTCACGACTTCATCTACGTCCAAGGTGCACAGAGAAAGGAAAAAGTCCAGAGAGGTCAAACCTCCAGCAACAGCTGCAGGAAACAGAAGCATTCAGCTCGAGGCCTTCATCAGATCAATGACCCTGATGAAGCCCTCGAGCCGCAATGCATCAGTCTCGTAAAGTTCCTCTATTTACTGCAGCTGCTGCTGAAGCTTTGACGCCATCAGAGCTTCTCGACAGTGTTGGACACATCTGGATATTTTACAACAGCAATCAACAAAGTATTGTAGTGATAAAGAAATGTCTTCACAGGCTGAAGAGGAGGAGCCATGTCTCTGTGTCCAGCTGTGCTCTGTGTCAGGACGTCCTGAAGGATCCAGTCTCTACCAGCTGTGGACACTGGTTCTGCAGACAGTGCATCACCTCATACTGGGACCAGTCTGGTTCTTCAGGAGACTCCTCCTGTCCCCAGTGTGGAAAAAGACCCAGAACAAGACCTGGACTGCAGACAGCCAGTCAGACCAGCACTGAACAAAGTGAGACTGAACATCTGTATGATGATGTCATCATTTCTGAAACCAGGACCTGTTGTTTTATACAGAGTCATTTGTTACATCACACAGCATCGACCTTTAAGATGATTATAAATACCACAACATTAAAAACCTTTTCTTTGTTTGTCTTTAGTTTTTCTGCAGCTGATGAAAATAATCATCAGATTCTCAGATTCTGTTTCTTCAGTCTGACGTTGTCTCTTCTCTTTCAGCAGATAGTGGTCTGCAGGAGGTTTTACATCAACATAAGATCAGTCTGAGGAGCAGATGTGAACATGTGACTGAAGGAACTGACGGAACAGGAAGTGGAACCTTCCTCAACAGGATCTACACTGAGCTCCACATCACAGAGGGACAGAGTGAAGAGGTTAATACCCAACATGAGGTGAGGCAGCTGGAGACAACTTCCAAGATGGAGACCCTCCATGACGCTCCAATCAGGTGCCACGACATCTTTAAAGCCTTACCTGACCAGCAGAGACCCATCAGAGTGGTTCTGACCAACGGCGTCGCTGGCGTTGGAAAAACCTTCTCGGTGCAGAAGTTCTCCCTGGACTGGGCAGAGGGCTTGGAGAACCAAGATGTCAGTCTGCTGGTTCTGCTTTCGTTCAGGGAGCTGAACCTGATCAGAGATCAGCGGTACAGTCTTCTCAGGCTGCTCCATGTTTTCCATCCAACATTACAGAAGGTCACAGCAGAGCAGCTCGCTGTCTGTAAAGTTCTGTTCATCTTTGACGGCCTGGATGAAAGCAGACTGTCACTGGATTTCAACAACAGGAAGTCTGTGTGTGATGTCACACAGGAGTCATCAGTCAACGTGCTGCTGACAAACCTCATCAGGGGGAAGCTGCTTCCCTCGGCTCTCGTCTGGATAACTTCCAGACCTGCGGCGGCCAATCAGATCCCTCCTACATGTGTGGACAGGGTAACAGAAGTACGAGGCTTCACTGACGCCCAGAAGGAGGAGTACTTCAGGAGGAGATCCAGTGATGAAGAGCTGTCCAGCAGAATCATCTCACACATCAAGACGTCCAGGAGCCTCCACATCATGTGTCAAGTCCCAGTCTTCTGCTGGATCACTGCTACAGTTCTGGAGCACATGTTGACCACAGACCAGAGAGGAGAGCTGCCCCAGACCCTGACTGACCTGTTCTCACACTTCCTGCTGGTTCAGACACAGAGGAAGAAGAACAAGTACCATGAGGGACGTGAGACGAGTCCACAGGAGCTGACGGAGGCTGACGGGGAAGTTCTTCTGAAGCTGGGGAGGCTGGCGTTTGAACATCTGGAGAAAGGAAACATCATGTTCTACCAAGAAGACCTGGAGCAGTGTGGTCTTGATGTCACAGAGGCCTCGGTGTACTCAGGACTTTGTACTGAGATCTTCAGAAGAGAGAGTGTGATCTTCCAGAAAACAGTCTACTGCTTTGTTCATCTGAGCGTTCAGGAGTTTCTGGCTGCAGTCTACATGTTCCACTGTTACACCAACAGGAAGACAGAGGTCCTGGAGAACTTCCTGAGGAAAAAACATCTTGATTTAACCCTGGAAAAGTTCCTGTGGGCAGCCATGGAGAAATCCCTTGAAAGTAAAAATGGTCACCTGGACCTGTTTGTTCGCTTCCTTCATGGCCTCTCTCTGGAGTCCAACCAGAGACTCTTAGGAGGTCTGCTGGGTCAGACAGAGAACAGTCCAGAAACCATCCAGAGAGCCATCACCAACCTGAAGAGGAAGAGGAAAATAACCTCTCCTGACAGAACCATCAACATCTTCCACTGTCTGATGGAGATGAAGGATCACTCAGTTCATCAGGAGATCCAAGAGTTCCTGAAGTCAGAAAACAGATCAGAGAAGAAACTCTCTGTGATCCACTGCTCAGCTCTGGCCTACATGCTGCAGATGTCAGAGGAGGTTCTGGATGAGTTGGACCTGGAGAAGTTCAACACATCAGAGGAGGGACAACTGAGACTGATCCCAGCTGTGAGGAACTGCAGGAAGGCTCGGTGAGTCCACATGTGATGATCATGAATCATTATGGAGATTAGTTGTGAAGTTTTTCAGATAAAAACTATAAAATTCTTCTCCTTAAAATAGAGTTTCACTGTGTCTGTTGTATTTTGTCACAGATGTTCTTGAGCTGTTTCAAATTCTGAATATTGATTTTTCAGTTGTGTTTATAGTTGTCAAGTTAATGAACAGTTATTCTGTTGCTAATGATTGATTCATCTTCCTCTGGGTGATGGAGACGAAGGAAAACCTGATCAAACAAGTGAAGAACTGGTCGAGGTTTTATCACAGCAGCTTTTTATCTCAGTTTAAATTTTTTTTTTTTTAACTTTATTGTTATGAAGTCATTTTTCACTACACTTATAGAGAAAGAAAGGAGAAGAACAAGAAAGGGAACAAGACAGAAAAGGTACAGATGGAAAAATATACCTACGCATATGTATTATTACACAGGGAGAGAGGAATCATAATAACAATGTGTACATTTCAAGAGGTAGGTCCAGGGTTTAGAGACATTTCAGTCATATTTGATCCATTTGTCCATAGTCTATCCTTCATATCAAAACGGGACAGACACATTCTCACACCAGTGGCCAACAACAATGAGAGAGCACATCAAGTAGGACAGTAGGGGGCTTATCTCAGTTTAAATGATGTATTTGTTTTAATGTTTTTTCTAAACCTCTTTTTAATTTGACATTTATTGATGGATTCATATTCATCTGTAAATTATTAGAATTTAAATATCAGTTAATAAAATACGTAGTAATCTCGTCTGTTTCTGGATTCATGAATTCATTGGTAAAATCTTGATGATTCCTGTTGTTATTGTTTCTATAATGGAATAGTTAAAAAGCATTTCCATGAGTCTGGAGATGGAGATCCTACAGACTGATAACATCTTTCTGGTGACATTAATTCAACTTTATCACTTTGTGTTTTTGTGCTGAAAAAGAGTGAAAACTTCACTCAGTCATCTGAGACGCACGTCTTCATATGAAATAATAGAAATATTAAACAGGTGCGATCAGCTGATGTGTTCATCTGTACCGAGCTGATGATGGTGAAGCTGACAGCAGCAGGTATCAAACACAGATCATCTTTACCGACTGTCATTGTTCACTGAGCTGAACTCAGTGGAAATATCCTGCTGCCACTTTAAAACAGTGTTTTCTAATCAACATGGCCTCATGGGAACTTTGTGGAGACCACATGGATCAGATCTCACTGACAGACTGTGGACATTATGGAAGACTGACTGTGACCACATCTTCTCTCTTCACCTGAAAGAGGATTGAAACTCTGCAGGTGTGAGAGAGACTGATGAGAATGATTGTTTCCTGTCAAACACAGTGAGATCAGATGAACTGAACCAGTGATGAAGAGAGAATATGGATCAACACAGGACGTGTCAAACTGTTTGATCATCACATGCTTGAAGTCAATATGAAGTGTCCCCTTACATAATGACTCTGTGTAATGAACGTGTCATGACAGGTTTGCTGGTTGTGGACTCTCAGAGACTCACTGTGAAGTCGTGGCCTCAGCTCTGAAGTCCAACCCCTCCCACCTGAGACACCTGGACCTGAGTAACAACAAGCTGAAGGATTCAGGAGTGAGGATCCTGTCTGCTGGACTGGAGAGTCCAAACTGTGGACTGGAGACTCTGAGGTCAGTTCACTGACTGGAGCTGTTGTGGGTTTGTAGATAATTAATATCACTAACTGCAGTTCAGAATCAGACATAAAGACAGGAGCAGGGTTTATTTAGAGGCCGGCAGAAGTCGAGTCATTACGGGGAAATGTTTGGCGGTTTTTCAGCTTCCTGCGGTTCATGTTGTCCATCAGTGAAGATGAAGTCAGGACTGATGAGGCTGGGGGGGGGGATATCATGATGGTTGAGTATTAGTGGTAAATCTGGGCTCTAATAACAGTGATTCAGTCATGGAGGGACAGGAACTCACAGAGGACATTTAGTACTAAACAGGGACTCTGTGGACTGACTCTGGATCTGTGTGACTCAGACTCTGAAGCTTCATTCAGCTTCACATGAACTCATCACGTCATTGTGACAGTAGCTGTGTTAGGAAGAGACTTCACAGTCAGTGTGGAGCAGGAAGGATCACTGCCACAACACCTCGTCATCACAATGTGACATGTGACTGTTCAAGACACAAACATCAAACATGAACCTGCTGAGCCACCAACACAGGAAGAAGAAGGTCATGTGATACATTAGATAATGAACTGATCTGAGTCCAACACGTCCGATCAGATATTGATTCTATATTGACAGACTGTACTGAGGTCAGCAGCAGCTGATGAATGTGTGTTGACATGAACAGGTGTGTGAATGTTGTTCTGACATGTGGATGATGTGAGTAGATGTGACATGATGATGATCCACAACAACAGAAGGACAAAGTCACTCTGCTCCTTTTAGAGAGATCATTGATTAGGGAGGGTGAGAGAGGCCTTCACCTTTGTCTCTAAACTCTCATCTTTTATTCTTTATTCAGGTTGAAGAGCTGCAGTTTGTCAGAGATCAGCTGTTCTTCTCTGGCCTCAGCTCTGAAGTCCAACCCCTCCCACCTGAGAGAACTGGACCTGAGCTACAACTTCCTGCAGGATCCAGATGTGAAGCAGCTGCGTGGTTTTCTGGAGAGTCCAGACTGTGGACTGGAGACTCTGAGGTCAGTTCACTGTTGTAGATCTTCTGTCTTTAATCCAGCACTGAAGCTAATACAGTCTCGTGGTCTTCAGTCTAAATCACTGATTCCAGTTTTTCTCGATATATTTCTTCGCTCTGACGTAATCCTTCACACCTCAGTCAGCTGACTGAGTGACTGTAGTGAGTCAGCTGCTCTCACATAATTATTTCCTGTGACATGAACATTGTTCACACTTCAGTCTTTCTGAGCTCTTCTTCTGTGACGTAATTCTTGGCTGTTGGACAGATTTTCTCTGCGGTTGGTTTCTGTTGTGAAGACGTCAGGAGACGCTGTGAACTCGTTTTCACTCCTCATGAATTTATTTCCTCTGTGGCAGCAGAACATGTGACAGCAGCCTCCAGAACCTCCTGCAGCTTCTGGAGGAACAGAACACTTGCTGATTGCTGGTTGATTAACTCAGACTCACTACAACATTGGAAGGCTACATACAACCCATAATTCAACGCTGTAAAATACTGTAGTCTCACTGGTCATAAGGAATATATGTTGTAATGAATGACCAGGTAATTATAATATAAGACAACCTTCATTTTAATGGCTGGACGGCAACAGCTGGGAATGTTGTGCTGATGTTTGGATGATGTGTGGCAAAGGCTGACACACTCTACTCAAGAGAAGGTCATTGATTAGGACATATCTGATTGATTATCAATGATTTTATCTCCATCTTTTGTTCTTTATTCAGGTTGAGTGGCTGCAGGTTGACAGAGATCAGCTGTTCTTCTCTGGCCTCAGCTCTGAAGTCCAACCCCTCCCACCTGAGAGAACTGGACCTGAGTGACAACAACCTGCAGGATCCAGATGTGAAGCAGCTGCGTGACCTTGTGGAGAGTCCAGACTGTGGACTGGAGACTCTGAGGTCAGTTCTCTGATGTAGATCTTACAGCTGAATCTAATGTCCGACTAATAAATGGAGAAATCTCTGTCCTCTGATCTTCTCAACAACTGCTCAGCTGATGGAGCTCAGACTTGGTGAGTGTGAAGCTGAGGACCTGAGATAGTGCTGTGTCCTCTGTGAAGTGGTTTGGATGAGCGGTTGTTGAGAGCCCGACCCTAATGGGGCTTTCAGACACAGCGTGACAGTGACACCGCTGCCCTCTGAAACCCTTTATGTCCAATGGATTGTACCAGGACAGGTTTCCCTGCACTGAGCAGAGGGAAGGTGCAGCACAGCGCCTGTCAGAGACGATTCATTTAAACTGAGACATGACAGTGAGATTAGAACTGACAACACACAATAAACTGTATGAACATGTATTCAGACTGAATGAAGAGAAATCACCTGCTAGAAACATGAATATTTGTAGTTCTGTTCAGACTGAGGTGGTGGTGAACTGCTGCCTCTTGTGGCTCAAATGAGAATTATACTAAAGAAACACTGAAAACATCCTGACAAAACAACTTTCACTTTTTTTCTGGACACATCTGATCAATTATCAATGACTTTGATTTACATCTTTCTTTATTCAGATGGAAGAACTCTAGTTTGTCAGAGATCAGCTGTTCTTCTCTGGCCTCAGCTCTGAAGTCCAACCCCTCCCACCTGAGACACCTGGACCTGAGTGAAAACGAGCTGCTGGATCCAGATGTGAAGCAGCTGTGTCGTTTTCTGGAGAGTCCAGACTGTGGACTGGAGACTCTGAGGTCAGACTCCATGTTTTATTTCTGTGCTCAGATTAATCTGATGCTAAAGTTGTGTTGACTCTAACCTGCAGACAGGTTCATATTCATGAGCTAAAATCCTCTTCAGCTGTTTAACATTTACACTGTTAATGAAGCTCTCTGGATTAGAGGGGGTGAGGGAGGGGGGCAGAGGGGGAGAGGGGGGTGAGGGAGAGAGACCTTCACCTTTGTCTCTAAACTCTCATCTTTTATTCTTTATTCAGGTTGAAGAGCTGCAGTTTGTCAGAGATCAGCTGTTCTTCTCTGACCTCAGCTCTGAAGTCCAACCCCTCCCACCTGAGAGACCTGCACCTGAGCTTCAACAAGCTGCAGGATCCAGATGTGAAGCAGCTGTGTGATCTTCTGGAGAGTCCAGACTGTCGACTGGAGACTCTGGGGTCAGACTCCATGTTTTATTTCTGTGCTCAGATTAATCTGATGTTAAAGTTGTGTTGACTCTAACCTGCAGACAGGTTCATATTCATGAGCTAAAATCCTCTTCAGCTTTTTAACATTTACACTGTTCAATGGCTGAAAGGTAATGAAACTCTCTGGATGGGGGGGAGGGAGAGAGAGAGAGGGAGAGAGAGAGAGGGAGAGGGGGGGGGGGAAGAGAGTGTGAGGAAGAGGGGGGGGGGAGGGAGGGGTGGGAGGGGGAGAAAGAGAGTGGGAGGGAGGGGGGGGAGGGAGAGAGAGACCTTCACCTTTGTCTCTAAACGCTCATCTTTTGTTCTTTATTCAGGTTGAACTCCTGCAGTTTGTCAGAGATCAGCTGTTCTTCTCTGGCCTCAGCTCTGAAGTCCAACCCCTCCCACCTGAGAGAACTGGACCTGAGCTACAACAAGGTGAAGGATCCAGATGTGAAGCAGCTGTGTGATCTTCTGGAGAGTCCAGACTGTGGACTGGAGACTCTGAGGTCAGACTCCATGTTTTATTTCTGTGCTCAGATTAATCTGATGTTAAAGTTGTGTTGACTCTAACCTGCAGACAGGTTCATATTCATGAGCTAAAATCCTCTTCAGCTTTTTAACATTTACACTGTTCAATGGCTGAAAGTTAATGAAACTCTCTGGATGGGGGGGATGGGGGGTGGTGAGAGAGAGGGAGAGAGGGGGGGAGGAGTGTGGGAGGGAGGGGGAGAAAGAGAATGGGGGGAAGGGAGAGAGAGAGAGAGAGAGACCTTCACCTTTGTCTCTAAACTCTCATCTTTTATTCTTTATTCAGGTTGAGGGGCTGCAGGTTGTCAGAGATCAGCTGTTCTTCTCTGGCCTCAGCTCTGAAGTCCAACCCCTCCCACCTGAGAGAACTGGACCTGAGTGACAACAAGCTGCAGGATCCAGATGTGAAGCAGCTGTGTGGTTTTCTGGAGAGTCCAGACTGTGGACTGGAGACTCTGAGGTCAGACTCCATGTTTTATTTCTGTGCTCAGATTAATCTGATGTTAAAGTTGTGTTGACTCTAACCTGCAGACAGGTTCATATTCATGAGCTAAAATCCTCTTCAGCTTTTTAACATTTACACTGTTCAATGGCTGAAAGGTGATGAAGCTCTCTGGATTAGAGGGGGGGGGGGGGGGTGAGAGAGTGGGAGGGAGGGGGGGGTGAGAGAGAAGGGGAGAAAGAGAGTGGGAGGGGGGAAAATGAGAGGGGGGGAGGAAGGGGGGGGGCCTTCACCTTTGTCTCTAAACTCTCATCTTTTATTCTTTATTCAGGTTGAGTCGCTGCAGTTTGTCAGAGATCAGCTGTTCTTCTCTGACCTCAGCTCTGAAGTCCAACCCCTCCCACCTGAGAGAACTGGACCTGAGTGGAAACAAGCTGCAGGATCCAGATGTGAAGCAGCTGTGTGGTTTTCTGGAGAGTCCAGACTGTGGACTGGAGACTCTGAGGTCAGACTCCATGTTTTATTTCTGTGCTCAGATTAATCTGATGTTAAAGTTGTGTTGACTCTAACCTGCAGACAGGTTCATATTCATGAGCTAAAATCCTCTTCAGCTTTTTAAAATTTACACTGTTCAATGGCTGAAAGGTAATTAGGCTCTCTGGATTAGGGGGGGGAGAGAGACCTTCACCTTTGTCTCTAAACTCTCATCTTTTATTCTTTATTCAGGTTGGAGCACTGCAGTTTGTCAGAGATCAGCTGTTCTTCTCTGGCCTCAGCTCTGAAGTCCAACCCCTCCCACCTGAGAGAACTGGACCTGAGTAACAACAAGCTGAAGGATCCAGATGTGAAGCAGCTGTGTGATCTTAAGGAGAGTCCAGACTGTCGACTGGAGACTCTGAGGTCAGTAAAAGGGGCGGAGTCAGTCCTTGCTGCTTCCATCATATTATACTAAACACAGTGTCGGAGCAAAGAGCCAGTGTTTCCTGGAAACCTCCGACCTTCTCAGCAGCTGCTTCCCTCAGTGAAGCTGTTAGAGGAGAACGGTGACAGGCGTCAGGATTGGACAGAGAGAGAGAACAGTCGGCCAATCAGAGCGGCCAGAAGCTCGTCGTGGTCGTGCGTCTGAGTGGATGTGAAGACGACTGTTGTTGTTGAGTTGATGTCTACAGGAAGTGAAGCTGATTACAGCTGACAGCCTCACAGAGGAACAGAGACAGTGTCCTCATTCATCAAACTGTCACATCTGATCTGAGACAGTTTGTTCTCTCATTTCACAACTCAACAACTGATCAGTTTGATCTCTGTCACAGCTCTGAGATCAGTCTGATGGAGCTGACTCTTCTTTCAGAGAAGCATCGTGACGTTTTGTGATCATGTGATCTTTATACAGACAGAAGCTCTGCTGAAGTCCAGTAAGCACATCTGTATGTCTGTCCCTCTGCCAGATGTTTTCAGTGACAGCCTCCATGTTTATCTGTCAGGTGATGTGTGAGGAACAGATCAGATGTTCATCAACACACAGAGACTCTGTGTTTAAATGTCAGGACAGTGAATCCATCACTGAGCTGTTGGAGCAGTGATGAACCTTCATGACTCAGCAGTTTGTTTCCACTGTGGACTGAGGGAAATGTGCAGAGTGGTGTTGTTTTTGGCGGCCTGTTTTAATTTTAGTTTTAGTCTAGTCTTTGTGTCAAGCTGTCATTTTAGTTTTTATTAGTTTTAGTCACGTTCATACTCTTTTTAGTCTAATCAAGTTTTAGTCGACTAAAAGTCTGAGCATTTTAGTCTTATTTTAGTCAGAATCCTCCATGACTATTTTAGTCTAGTTTTAGTCAATTAAAATTTTATTTTAGTCTCTTTCTAGTAATGCAATTCTATTTAACCCAGTATAGTATAAGTACCTAATAGTATAGACAAAACCAAAATTTTCTTTTAGCCAAACCCACAACACATTCTGGTTTTTTTTCACCTCTATGTAATGAAAGTGTGTCCAAATGTCATTTCGTCTTTTTCTTCCAAAGAAGAACCCGACTTGCTGCCGGCCATCGGTCCTTTTCTCTGTCGTGTTATGTTTCTGAAATTGTCGTTCAACCGCAGCTGCAACTTCTAAATGCCGCCCGCGAGTGGGGATTGAGGAAGTGAAGTCGCGTGCGTCGGCGCATTGCGACCTGATGAAGTGAGACACAGGAAACAGAAATACTGCAAAATAATAATAACTACACTAAACAAGTCGAAATGACGTTATAACATTTCGTCTCATCTCGTTTTAGTCAACGAAAATGAAGAGACATTTTAGCAGAGATTTTATTTTGTAAACCACATTTAGTCTCGTTTTTATTCGTCAACAATATTGCGTTATATTTAATTATAGTTATCGTCACATGACCAGCATTTACGTTGCGTCTCGTCTCGTTTTCGTCACGTGATAAAGGTTCATTGACGAAGATATTTAGTCATAATTTTCGTGGACGAAAGCAACACTAGTGCAGAGTGAACAGACTTGATGCTAAAAGTCTCTGCAGGTGTGTGAGCCTCCAGCTCAGTGTTCACTCCAACACGTTAACATGAGAGCTGAGAGGAAGCAGGCTACGCTACACAGCTGCTGCACATCTGGACTGAACAGGACTGAAGTCCCTGCTGCATCACTGACTGACAGCTGATGAAGTGAGTCTCTGGAAACACTTGTTTATCTCCTCTGTTCTTCTTCTCTCCACAGATGGAAGTGGTGGTGATCGTCCTCTCTGACGGAGGAATCAGAAGAAGTGGAGATGACTCTCAATGCTGCAGTCTGAACTGATCTGAGAACAGCTCCACCATCATCCCTGTGACTCCTCCACCTTCCACCTGCACCAGAGTCTCAGTCTCAGGAGGTTTCGGTTCTGCTTCTTCTTCTAATGATATTTGATTGTTTCTTGTATAGGACAAGTAACAACAAAGGGACTGATTAACACAAAGGTGTGAATCCTGGCCTGTCTGTGCCATGCATGAACACACACACACACACACACACACACACACACACACACACACACACACACACACCAACCTCCCTTCCTCTGCCCCTCTCTAGATAAGAGTCATAAACTACAACCCTCATTCCAGTCCTGGGTAGTGACCAGCAGAACTCTCTTCAGACGCAGATATAAGGAAGAATATATAATTAAATATCTAACTGTTCTGTAACTCATGAGATTTTCCTATGTAATAGTTTAATCCCAAACTTCTATCCCATAAAATGTTTGAAATGTAACATGTAGATTTTAAAACAATGTCCTTCATGCGACCAGACTGTCAGCATGTTTATATTGTTGTTTGATCAGTTAACCAGTTCTATCATGATGAATTCCAGGTTTGAAGGATGTAATATGAAATCAACACTCCTATTACTCCTGTTTGTCATTGCCCTTAGTTTTATATGTTATTTCATTTAATGTTTTGTGGTCATGGTGGAAGACGGATGTGCGAGTTTATAAGTAAACTATAGAATAAAATTATCCCAAAGTTCAGTGGGAAATTACTCTCTTCTCCAAGTGGAAACACAGGAGAAGACGGGTGACGCCCCTGAAGCATGCGCCAGCCCCCAGGGGATAAAACAGTTGTGATCAATTCAGTCAGAAATCAGAAGTCAGAGAAAAGAGAAAAGATGCTAAGAAGGAAGAAGATGCGAGAAGCTAGAAAACGATGCAGAAACTAGAAGCTGAGATCTTTGCTCAAAGCTCAGAGTCCCGGCTCAAAGCCCGACTCTGTAGCCATGGAAACTCTTAGCTCTAAGCTGCTCGCCACAAACTCATGGCTCTTAGTCATTTTTGCACTTTTCGCATCTTTTATTTTTCTTTGCCACAAGCTCCACGTGACATCATTTTTATCTACATGTGCGATCTTTTATCTTTATAAGCCAAATCAAGACCAACTGAACCAAAGCAACAGAAGTGCCTCAGAGTAATTTTGTAACTTTTAATCATCATCAAGTTTCCCTTTTTGAAGATTTTGACATCTTTAGAGTCATCTGGTCAATGCCAGTCTCCTCTAAAGTTATCTAGCGAAAGTGAAGAGCATTAGAGTTTATTTCGCATCAACCCGCAAGAGACGCCGGCAGATAACATCTGCACGACCTCCTGCAGAGAAGCCGAGCAGAAATCAAGACAGAAAGTCTCCTGGCAAACTCCACCAGAGCTGAACCGCTGAGACACCGGCAGAATCCGTCACTGTGATAACAGGACACGGCCTCCAGGAGATTCCACCTGGATCCTGCGTCTCCAGGGTTACCACGGCAACCACAGCCACCTGGGTTCCAGCCGTGGGTCTCCAGCTACAGCGCAACTCACAGTAGGCCGGTCTTAACACTCTGCTCATGACTGGGCTGATGTCGAAATATAGCAATATTTAATCATCAAATCTGATCCGTAGGTGTGGCATCATTAGCTGTATAACATATTCTCTCCCACCATTGCCAACTCGTCACACTGCTCATTTCATTATTACTTTCATCTTCATGATTATTACACCTTGCATTTACTCTGTAGGTAGTAGTTTAGTTAATAAACTCCTTTATTTACACCCAGTTGTTGTCCTGTATTCTTTTGACGTAGAGACTGGAGATCCATTGAATCAAGAAGTCATGGCTTCTGATATGAGATTGATAAATTTGGCAAAGAAGTAATTCATTGTTGTCCTCCCAGAGGACTGGTGCCCCATTTCAACGAGAGTAAATCCTAATATATGTCGTTAACGCTACAATCAACTTAAGAGGTGATGATAGTGAAGGCTGTGCTCATCACTTGTTTCTGAAGCAAGTGACTCATCAGTGACAAAGATGGCGGACAGTTGCAGACTTCCACAGCTCCGGGATCAGGAGTACAACCCCCGGGACACTCCTCCGTACGGTGTCTTTAGTGACTATAGGTCGTGTCCAGGTGTCAGGTAAAAGGACGGTGCTGCTGTCCAATGAGGCGAGGAGAGAGATAGCGAAGCAGGTGAGAGCCATGAATGAGGAGAGACGAGGGAAGCTGGACGCCCGACACAAGTACTTGATCAGCAGGTTGGCAGACGCCGCGACGCTGGGGGAGGCGGAGGTGGAGGACGCCCTCACCTCTGATGACAAGGTAGCATCACAGTCCGGCTCTGAAACTAGAAACTAGAAACTCTCTGTGTTTGATCTCTGGGTCTTTCATGTCTGATTCTTCCAGTTCAGTCTCGTCCATGATTTCTTTGCTGCGAACGGATCCAAGAAGCTGATTTTCTTCTATCAGAATGTGAAGCAGGTAACTTTTCTCACCTTAAAATATGTTTCAGTTGATATTAAATCTGTTCACAATGGCGCCTTTTCTCTGTCTCTGGTCTCTCTTTTCTGAAATCAGCCTCTGCATCCTGTCTTCATCATCCTTTACTCATGATTCCTCCCCGACTATATAGATTATATATCTATATTATATCCAAATTTCTGTCTCTTCTATGTTTTTCTCCCCAGAATCTGTCGTCCAGTCGTTCCTCCTCTGTGGACGCCGCGGCCTCAGCTGTGGCTCAGAGGAAACTCTTCGTCACCACAGGGAGCTCCGAGGTAGATCAGTAATCTTTGGTTTGTGTTGCATCTTTTTGTTTAATACCAGATGATGCAACAGCGTGAGGACAAGACAACACAGAGTCATCATGCAACTTCACTGAGTCAGTCAGCTCTGTGCACGTGTTGACTGATACCTGACTCTCTGAGTCTGTGTTGTGTTGCTATGGGAGAAAATCCTGAGCGCTGATTTGTTTGGTGGTTAGCGAGGTGATACAAAACAACTTCAGCTTACAATACATTACACAACCTGAAATACTTTCCATTTCCTGTCTCTCACAGAGACGAGCTTGAGCTACAAGCTACAGTGTTAAACCATTTCTAAATTTAGGTAAAAGTTTAGTTTATCAGTATCTGAAACGCCGAATAAACAGATTAACACTCAGAGAAACGAAATCCTGCAAGGTTTGGATGGTGGTCCAGGTGGGCGGGGCTTGGTGACTGCTTTGTTGTGACATCACAAAGTTCCAGAAGTCCGGACGGCTGGTTTTAAGGCTCAGTTTCTGAATAAACATGAAGCTGAACATCGTCTCTTTCTGTTTTTCCAGCCTTTACTGGAGAATTGTCTGATCACACCTCACTGTCTTTATGATGAGTTCAGTCAGAGTGGGTGGAGCCTGCAGGATGCACCTGTGACCTACCTGTGTGACGTCTTCATGCTGTGTTTGCAGGAGGTGAACTTCGGCATGTTGGACTGCAGTGACGGCAGCATCCTGAACAGTCTGGAAACTCTGCTGTCTCGCATCATGATACCGGCCCTCAGGTCACAGCAGGTACGTCCATTCACCTGAACGACACCTGAAAGGAGAAGGAACGAGCTTAAAAACAGGCTTTTATTTGCCCCAAAAATGAAGAGAGTCATTTATTTATTAAGAAAGCTTCTGAGTCCATAAAAGATTTCAACTAAACTTCACACAAACTTTTACACACGTCGGTCAGCTGCAGGTGTGGACGTCACAAACCCAAAGTAAGATGCTTCTGAATTAAGGCAGCAGGTGAGATGGTTGTGTTTGGATTCAGAGACGAGTGACGCAAAGCTTTAGCTGCTTCATGATTTGAACCCCTGTTTTTACTCTGAGTCCAGACGTGGGGCTCAGCGGAGGAGGGAGCGTCCCGTCCAGACGTCCGCTCCTTTCTGTCCTCCGTCGACCGGTTTGTCGTTAATCTGAGCTCGGCCAAACTCAACATGGAGAGGAGGTTCCGGCTGCAGCAGGTCGACCTTCCTGACGCCATCAGCCAGAGAGCGAAGACAGAATTTATCAGCAGCCATTATTACCTGCAGATGTGAACATGATATTAAAGAATTATTATGCAGCAGAACCAAAATATTGAAAGATGATTTGGGGACAGTGAGGAATATTTTTACTACATTTACAAATTCTACTCACAGGAGCTTTAAATGATCTCGCGTTTGCTTTAATCTCCTCCTTAATTAATACAAGATGATTGAATTGAAAGTATTTTTTTATGTAAGAAGTAAAAGTACCGGAGTACTGTTAGCAAAAGTAAAAGTGTGTCCCTATGTGATGACAAACTATCATATAAGAAATTATGGAGACAGATTTTGTGGAGAATCTGAAAGTTAACCACCAACCAGTGAAATAGAAAGAGCAAAATAAAATCCCTCTGAACTTTGGTGAGGTTTTAAATTATTTAAAATGGTTGAAATCTTAATAATAAAGTATCATAACACAGAAATGTTTAATTAAAAAATGATAAGCATCTTAAAAATAGAACCCCCCCCTCATCCAATTCAGACTCCAGTCCAGCAGGTGGAGCTCGTGCACCTGTGAGCCGGTTCTTCCGGCAGCAGGTGAGCCGTGCAGCAGGTGCAGGGCCCCGGGCTTCTTTGAGCTGTACCTCGGTGAAAAAGTGTTAAAATGAACGGAAACTAATAATGGAGCAGCTCCCGCTTTGTGACACCGGCCTGAGCTTGTCACCTCACCTGACGCTCTCTCAGTCAGTCCTTGTTTTAGTCCAGGTGTGTGAACTGGAGAAGGAGGCGGGAGAACAGGTGCTAGCTGCTAACCGCTAACTCTAGCTAACATGCTAGCAGAAGTTAGTTGAGCAGCTGAACATAAAAGCAGCTGTAACATTAGGGCAGCTGAAGGTGAACGTGCTGCAGAATCAGGTCCTGTACAAACTTTATTGTCCAAGCACTTTATTGACACAAACAAAGATTAGACTCTGAAACTTCAACAGTTTAGGACGGTGAAGAAGCTAACCGGAAGATGCTAACCGGAAGACGCTAACAGCAAGACGCTAACACCACAACCCGCATCAAAATAACACTGATTCTTTTTTAGTTTTGAATTTTTTAAGCTTTATTAGTTGATTTATTTTAGTAATTATCTGTATGTGTATTCTGAGCCTCAACAGTTTTTTTAATTATTTTATTTTATTCACGGGATCGTGTTGAATTTGTTGAATTGAACAACAAACCATCAGAATAATTTAATGTGTCCATGTAAATAGCTGAAGAATGTTTTACAGTATCTAATCAATATTATATATATATATATATATTTTTTTAACTCAAACAAAGAATCTTTAATTTTCAAAAATTCAAAAATCACTTTCTCACAACCACATTTTAATTCTGTGTAGCATTAAAACAGTTCTATCATCTATATGTTCTTTGGTCCTGCGGCATCAAACATCACAAAATAAATGAAGCTTGAGAGCTTTTTTGCAGCAGAGCTATTTTGACCTTATCAGAATAATCACAATCAGAATACTTTATTGATCCCCAGGGGGAAATTAGATTGAGTTACAGTTGCTCCCTCAGCAAAGAATAGAGGATAAGAAGTAGATTATAAAGATAAATGAATACAGAAAATACAAAAATATGTCCTTACACTAGTATATATATAAAATAATAATATGTAAAGAAATATGTAAGGATATGAATTTGAAAATGCACTTGTTACTTGTAAGTATAAATAAATAGATTATTAGGTAACATATTATATTTTCCCAAGAAAGATTATATATTTATTTTATTACTCCATCATTTAGCAATGTTTTGGAAATGGCTGATTTTTGTACTTTTTACTGGCAGTACTATTCAGTGTTTTTATATTTTATAATTCTCTTGACCTCAGGGTTTTGTGTGTGAACCTGTTGAGCCTGTTTTTCCACTGGGTTCAGTTACAGTTTGTGACGACACTTGATGATTTTATCTTGTTCTGTGTGGATGGACACAATCTTAGTAATCTTAGTTCCTCAGCTCAGCACATATACAGGTAATATTTCACATATACAGGTAATATTTCACATATACAGGTAATATTTCACATATACAGGTAATATTTCACAATCACCTGCACTTAATCGACAATTCATGTTGAAACCTTGACATTTATTAAAGAGTTTATCAGACCATCTCTTTAAAAATGGCAGGTTAATCTTGTCCTCATAGTCTTAATTGGATAAGAAAAGTGATGATATAATTGTGTGTGTGTTGCAGACTGAAGCTGATGTGTCAGGCTCATGTGGACCAGGTGAACAGAGAGGGCGGCCCACCTCCTCCACAGGAAGGAAGCTGAAGTGAGTGGGAGGAGCTAATGGACGGATGACATTTATCGCTCCCTGTGAGCGTCTGTGGAGCAGGTGAGTTGTTATCTTGAGGCAGTAATAAGTTGTTTTCCCTCTTGTCAGTCTGAGTTCATCACAAATATTCCTCTTCTCATGCAGTGCCTCTGTCGTCCAGCAGGAGGCAGCACAAGTCCACAGAGAGATGAGACTGTCTGGTGTTTCTCCTCTTGGTGAGTAAACTCCACACCTCTTCTTTCTAGTGTCTTCCCTTCTTCTTCGTCTCACATCCTCCTCTCCTTTTACTATTTTTTTCTTCTCGACTGCAGTCTCCATCTTCAACGATGTTCCAACCTTTTAATTGTTAATTGAATGAAAAATGAACAATTAAGATGTTAATTGTTCATTTTTCATTTGCAAAATATCAAATAGTTGAAATGGTTGAGTTTTTTCTGTCCTGGATCCGACATGATGAAACACTTTACCTGTTGAACAATGTAAAAACACTTGAGTAATATAATAAGATTTACAGTTTGTGACTTTTTTAAATCAGAAAAGTAATGCAGAGCAAAAACTATCGCAAATAAAAGAAGTCTGATATAAAAATACTGAGAAAAAATTCGATGGAGTCTTTGTGACTTTGAAAATTCAGATGAACAAAAATACAAAATGCGGCTTTAACTTTATAGATTTTTCCACTTTACCTGAATTGTTCTTTTTAGCATCTTCTTTTTGTAACTGAAGCACTTTGTAATCCTTGTTTCCATGTAAATAAAGTTTTGGAGATTTAAATCTCCACTGAGTGAAATGAAGAGCTTTTTTGTTTTTCCTCCTCGTGCAGTTCCTGTGTCGTCCAGCAGGAGGCAGTATGACTCCACACAAACATCAGCCTCACGAGTTTCTCCGCCTGGTGAGTAACCTCCGCTCTCTTCCATCATCTTCCTTTTATTCCTTCTTCTCCATCTTTCGGAAACTCATCTTCCTCTTCTGCCCTCTTTCTTTTCCTTTCCTCTGTCTCCTCTTCCCTTCTTTTCTGTCCTTCCTCTCTTCTCTTCTTCTCTGATTCTCATGTGGTTGTTATTTTTGTCTTTTCCTTCCTCGTCTGTTTATTAAATGACTTTTTTATTTTGCTGTAATCAAGAAATGATGATAATGATTAAGATGAGGCGGATTAATACAGAGAGAATCACAATTTCAGTTAAATTGCGTCACAAATGTGTGTGTGTGTGTGTGTGTGTGTGTGTGTGTGTGTGTGTTATCAGTGAGCGTCAGCTGGCTCTCTGCTTTGTTTTTAGGTCACTTTTACACCGACTCTCCTTAAATCAGTGTGAAAGCAGCTCGGCTCTAAAATAGAAACAATTAGTGTGGGCCTGACATTCAACTCTTGCTCTCTTTCATTCCTCCTTTCTTTCCTTCTTTCTTTCTCTCTCTCTCTCTCTCTCTCTCTCTCTCTCTCGCTCTCTCGCTCTTTCTCTCCTGTGTTTTTGGTTTAGTTTTCTTCTTTTGGGAGAAGTAGGCCGTCTGTCGGTGTCGGCCTCGTCAACACACGTCAACTTTACCTCTTTTATTTATGATGCCGTCGTCTGTTGTTCGGCCTCAAACATCAACAAGGAGGAATGTATTTATTTACAATATAAAAGCACTTCAATAATAAGAATATGATCAAAACAGCAAATATAAATGCAGAGGAAAAAGTAAAATAGATTCAAAACATCAGACATGAAACAGCCTCGTCTGAAACAGCAGTTTGTTTAACTGGTTCACTTTTGATGCCGTTGTTGTTGTTGTTCTCACCTGTTAAACAATGTAAAAACCCTGTAATAATATAATATAATTACAGTATGTGACTTTTTCAAAACTGTAAATTAATGCAAAGAAAAAAATAAGTAAAACTATCAAAAATATATTTGATATAAACATTATATTATATTGGTATAAAATTACAAGAAATGTTTTCTTTAATATTCAAAATTCAAATGGAAAAAATACAAAAAAGAAGCTTTAACTTGATGGATTTTCTCTGAACAACCTGTATAATATTTTATTTCTAACTGATCAATGTGTAGCTTTGCTTAAAAGCTCAGGCAATTCATCGATTCGTTATCTGACAGAAAATCAATCAGATACAATTCTGATAATTGTTCAGGTCATTTATCACAGAAAACTGATGAAACTGAAGTCTGTGTTTTAGAGTAGAGAGGTAAACTGAAAGTGTGTGTGTGTGTGTGTGTGTGTGTGTGTGTGTGTGTGTGTGTGTCAGTCAGTCAGTCATGACTAAGCCAAGAACAAAACAAATGACATTACAGACTCATTCCTTTAAGCTGTGTCAGCAACTGTCCTGCATATACTTACAGTGTGTGTGTGTGTGTGTGTGTGTGTGAGAGACTGGTGACACTCTTTGATCTTAACAAGCAGAGAGAGGCAGAGTCAGAATGAACACACACACACACACACACACACACACACACACACACACGAGTAAGAACAGGAAGTAAGGACAGACGTGACGCTGCAGTTCCTCTCGTGGCCACTAGGTGCTGAGAAGTTTCACCCTCCTCACACGAGCAGCTCGTTATGTAAAAGCAGTGCGACATGTCACCAGCCTGGACGACCAGTGGTGAATACAACATGATAATGAATTACAGTTACTGACCTCGTTGTCTTTGCAGCTGGAGTTGCAGAGGTGACGATCTGCTTCCTGTTTACACCGGCACGATCATGTGACGTGTGTTTTCAGGTGTGTTAGTGTGAGACAGATCGATTTCATTTTAAAATGTCAGAAAATAAATAAATAGAGTGTAGCTGCAGTTCTCCAATGAACATACAGTTATACACACACACACACACACACACACACACACACACACACACACACACTCACACAGCTGACCTGAGCTGACACCTGTCACTTTGTTTTAAAAGTTGACTAGACCACAGGGAGAGACATACAAACACACACTCATACATTCATACACACACACACACACACACAGACACACACACACACACACACACACACACACACACACACACGCACCAGTCAATCTGTTGCTTTTAAGCCCTCAGTTCTTCTGGGCGCGCTCAGTACAGCCCCACTGGGAGGGATAACACCCACAATCCCACAGGAGGGACTGACCCTGTGCAAGGTGAAGAGTGTGTGTGTGTGTGTGTGTGTGTGTGTGTGTGTGTGTGTGTGTGTGTGTATCTCAGGGTTGTCAGCAGATCAGGTTTATCTGGACTCATTGTTTTTTTAGTTACTCAGTAAGAATCATAAATCACATCATATTAATCACGTTGTCGTGTTTAAACTCTTTGATTAAACGCTGCGACGCCGTCGGCACAGAGTTAGTTACTGGTGTAGGTTATTTAATTTACCAGAACCTGTCATAAAGACTGATGTCTGCTCAAACTGGTTTAAGCTCCAAGACTGGACCAGACTGGACCGGACTGGACTGGACCGGACTCCAGAGACATGCAGCACGTGTTCACTCTGTGACTGGACTCAAACTGGAATTGAAAACCAGTTATTTTTTTACTGGAAATCTCAGTGACTGTTTCTTTAAGAGCGTGGAGTCAGGTTGTTGTCGGCAGGAGGACAGACGGGGAAGCTCCATTTAACATATGCTGAGGAACTCTGCCACCCTGTGTGTGTGTGTGTGTGTGTGTGTGTGTGTGTGTGTGTGTGTGTGTGTGTGGCCAGAGACAGGGTTACATAACCAAGTAAACAAGTCAACACACAGTCTTCCCCTCTCTCAGTTCAGTGCCTTGCTCGAGGGCAACAAGGCAGCCCAGTGAGGACGGTCTGTGTTGCTGCGTGTGTCAGATGACATCAGTAGAGCTGAAACAATTAGTGGTTAATTGATTCTATTAACAGATAATTAATTATATTAATTATTTCAGTTTCTGAAATCAGAGTATTTTCTGCTCGTTTCTTTATTGTGTCAGTGAAAATGAAATAAAAGAGGTGTTCAGGGTAAACATGTAATTAAAACACTTCACGGTAAACTGTGATAAGCATCTTATAGACTGACACTTAATTGGTTAATCAAGAGTTGCAGCCACAACCATAAACATAGATAAAACTACAGCTATCGATCAGTTCGATCTGATGAGAAAAATTTAAATTAGTGACGAGAATTTGGAAAAAAAATCTCACACAAGCCGTTTAAAAAATCTTTTAAACTGAATTAAAACTCGTTAAACAAGACGTGTAGTGACGTTATGACGTCATGAGGTTTGTTGACAATAAGACAAATACAGAATTTAAACAGATTTATCCTTTAACATCAGGAGGGAAATAAAGGAGGAAGAGAGCAACATTACAGACGGGTTTCCAGCAGCAGCTTCAAGTGTCATCCTCAATCTACCCTGACACACACACACACACACACACACACACACACACACACACACAGAGCGTTACATCATGACTTCAGCGTCCTGACTCAGGCGGGCAGCGTTAGGGAGCGTGATGCGTCGAGGCGATCCCACGCTGAGTGTGAGATGGAGGGCGGGGCTGGGGGGGACGCCATAAACCCGTCCGTCCGTGAAAATGAGCCGTGATTGGTCCACTCATCTGCTGACATCACAAACCATTGATTTTCTAATGGTTCGATTCAGACCAACTCCAGACTGAGGCCGTTTCATTTCCTGTAGACGTCGTGTATTTTTTATTGTTTAATTACGATTTCAGTTGGAATGATCGTTTTTGCATTTAATTTTCACTGAAATTCTTTTTAAATGATGGTGTGATTGTTGTTGTTCTGTACGTGTGGAGAATATTAGCATCACAATGCTAATGATGCTAACAATGCACAATAATGTTGCGACACACTTTACCTTCATCAAAAGTCGCGTCGTCAGAATCGTGAACACACACACACAGACACACACAGACACACACACACACAGACACACACACACACACACACACATGACAAAATAAAACCATCACAAAAGATTCAGTATTAAATTTTTTTCTCGTTTATTACAGGAGGCTTTTGTTTTATATACAGAGACATGTATTTGCAAAATACTAAAAAGTATTTCAACTCAAAGTACTAAAAAGTATATATATATATATATATATATTTATATATATATTCATATTATAATCATCGTAATTATTATTATTGTCTCTAAAACACCAGGGTGGGGTCACTGAGGCACGGCTTTCGCCTCCTTTACACCGAGGTTTCACCGGCGAGTTTTCACCAACGGTTGCAGAGCGAGAGAATCACTGAGGTCAGAGGAAAACCTTGTAACTTGTGTTTGTCTCTCTCTTTTTTTAAAATATATTTCTGAAATTGAATTAAAAAAAAATATGGATACAATGACATTTAAAAATTTTACCAACTCAGTGATGCTGAGGAAAACCCCTCAGATCTGGACTTTGATTGGTTCTTTTCACTATGTTGTTGTAAATTGTAAATTGTTTAAAATAACTGACATTTTCTCTCTTTTTCTTTCTTCATTTTCCTGATTCTTTCTTTTGCAAAATCTCTGGAGTTACAAAGTTTTCACCCCCTGGATCTTCTCGACCTTTTCCAGCAAGAACGCATTAAAACTGCTTGTATCAAGAAACCTCTTATCTCCAACTTGGTGATTTATATTATCCAACTTTATGTATTTGTGACGGACTGTCTGCAGCCACGTTTTAACGATGACAGAACTTGTCCTGGTTTCTGCAGGAATAAATGACTCAGGAAGGAAAATATTCGAGCCGCTCTCTCCTCCTATCCTGAAGAAGGCAACTTTTCTCGAGATATGAGGTTTCTGCAGAACTGATATGAAGCTGGAGAGCTGGCGAAAAAAACAGTTTGACAACCATTGTGAAACCAGTAGCGGTGTAAACGGGGCGACGGTGGTTTAAGCAGTGAGAGGATTCCCGGAAAAACCAAATCCATGACGACGAAATAATTAAAAACATCATCGTTATTATTAACCTCATACTGTAAATAAGATACAGCATCACTCACTGCCTGTTTACATAACTGTTGTATTGCATTTATCACACAGTTAATAGTAACAATAGTAATAATAATGAACAATGAAACCACTCGTTTTCTGTGCATTTCCTCTGTGTTGGTACGTAGATGTTTGCCGTTTTATTTTGAAGGTGACAAAGCAGCTTTTGGTTTTGAAACAGGGAAAAGGCGGCAAAAGGAGCAGAGATTTCTCAGTCTCAGAGTTCATGTTTGAACACCCCCCCTCCGACCTTAATTTGGACTCTTCCAACCCCCTCGGTAGCACCACACGGACTGACCCACAGCTCGGAGCAAAGATGGTAGTTTCCCTCCAAAGTAAGAGTTCGTTTCTGCTCTTATTCTGAAGGTTTGTCATATTAGAACAGGAAAGGAAGTGACAAACAATTTTATTTTCTCCGTCTTTTGCATCTCAAGGTTTCCTTTCCTGCTCAGACACGTCGGAGGTTGTTGTGAAGGTATCCAGGTTTCTCAGTGAGCACAGAGCGAAGTTCAGGGTCGGGGTTGAGGTCGCAGCTTTTTCTTTTTGCTGCTGCGATTGTTTCGGTGTTTTGGCTTCACACACACAGAAGATGTACGATTAGTTTTTGCGCTCAGTGCAAACTGGAGGTTCAGATTCACTAAAGTCGCTCTGTGAGAAAATTCTCTGCATTTTGTCTCCAGTTCAGCTGCTGCAAAAACTTCTCAGAGCCTTTATATGTGTCGACCTGTCGTCTGAACACCGGCAGCCATAAATAAAACTAAAATATTATATTATTATATTATATTTTGGTAGTCGACAGATTTTTGATATTCGGTGCTGTAGACACATTTTGTTCCGTGTCAAAGATGTTTTATAGAAACTATAGAAACTTGAATTAACGCAGAAAACAAAACAAAGTTCAAAGAGTGTTGAAGTTTGCCGGCAGCTGATCTGCACCAGTGTTTTCACATTTCCAGCCTGGATTTCTCCTCGAGTCATTTCAGTGATGAGACTTTAATGAATCTGAACCTTTGTGACTAAAGTGTCGTCGGCCAATCAGCTCTCTGCACCGCTCGTTCTACGACTGATGAGGAAGAGTCACCGCGGTGACGGAGGCGGGGGACGGGGGGGGGCGACACCTTGAACCTCGTTCATTATCAAAAAGCATAAGAATCATTTCATCAATCAATCAACCAACCAAATAATCAACCAGTCCGTCAATCAATCAACCAATCAATCAGTCAATCAATGGGAAAGCATGGCTTGGAGTGTTGGGTTCATGTGTAGCAGGCACACTCTGGGTCTATTGCTACTGAAAACAGCCCTTCAGCACAACTGCATCCTGAAATACGCCTCGCAGCAGAGTTCAGCAGTGTCTTAAGTATTTACCTAGTTTATATGGTTATCTATTCTCAATAGAATCTAGTAGAAATAGAGTCCAGACGGTGCCAGTAAAACTTTTTTTTTTTTTCTTTTTTCCTTTTTCCATTTTTAAATTAGTCTAGTAAAGCGTTTAGTAAAGATCCCTCGGGTGACCACGACAACAGAGACGGAGAGAGAGAGGTTGTTCGAAATATTGATATCGAAGCAGACTGAACAAACGCTGTACACACACACTTTGACACTTCATCTGAATAAAAACAAGCGGTGACGCCGCGTCGCAGCAGCTTCACGCCGCCGTGTTCACCTGCACGTCTGTAAATCCACAGCAACACTGTCAGATCATCCACCGAACGCTCCCAGTGTTATTGTGCATTTATTTTTTTGAAATCCACAGATTCACACAGCGAGAAAAAAAGCTCCTGCGAAGTCGAGCGTTACCTAAGAATTCACTTAAAAGGTATCGGCAAACCGTTATTGCTAGACGCGGTTTGTTTTTTTTGTTTCTCTGTGCAAAATAGATAAAGAGCCGCCTCGCTCGGCCTCCGCTCCTCCTCCAGGGCGCAGCTAAAACGTGCAAAAATTTAAAAAATATCTTAGATAAAATAAAGCAATCAACCAGAAAACAAAGTTAATAAATAAATAAATAAATAAATAAAGCTGTGTTTTGATTTGAAGAGTTTCCTTTCAAATTCAGATCATTTTAGGGAAAATTACTTTATGACAAAAAAGAATTTGTTGTGGAATCTTTTTTCATCCGTTACGTTACTCCACTTCCTGTATCCACAGCTTCAAATTAAAAGCCCTCTGCGGACTTCGTGACATTAATTTTTAATTGAGCTAAACTAGAAATGAGTCTCCAAATATAAATCAGCCAATCAGAATTATTCGTCAATTTATTTTCTCCTGTTTAAAAAAGAAACTCTTCAGATCATTGAGCAGAATCAGGAAGCAGAAAAGCTTTTAGCGTCGTCTCATCAGTGTTCTGGAAAAACCTGCTCAACTGCAGCCGTTTTAAATGACTTCAGGTTAAAACTCACATTAACTCTGTTGTCAGGAGCGTCAGTGTCTTAATATTTATCTAGCGCTGACTTTACAGATATTTTCTTGATGGAGTCTTCGGTCTTAACATTTAAAGGATCACTCTGGTGATTTTCAGTATTTTTCTTATTGTCAGAAAATCTCATGAAAAGACCAAAACCAGCTCTGAATGTCTCCTGATCTCAGTCCTCTGTTCCTCCACTGTTTCCAGAAAATATTAAAAACACATCAGTGAAAGTCACTGTAGTTTACTTTGATTCAATCCCATGCACACCGTCCTGCTGCCACTCATTAATCCTCCGCTGAAAATAGTCCCCAACAAATGCACCACTTCCTGTTTTAGAGAATCACTGAGTCCACATTTTGTTTAGCTTTACGTCTTCAGTAGGAACAGCTGGTCTTGTTGTTGGTGTTGGTCTTTTCATGGTTTGTTGACAGAAAGAAAAAGATGCAGCTTGACCTGTTGTCTCTACTCTGACAATCAGCTGTTGACGAGGTTTTTCCAGGACACTGTCGATCAATCGAATGCCAAACCATGAAGATCAGCGGGAGCTTTTCATGACACTAAATGGGCTGAAATCCTGATGCTGATGTGCTGAGTTGATTGTCGCTCTCTGGTCGGAGCCGGCCGACGCCGCAGAGACCCGGAAGAAGAATCTGTTTTAAGGATCTTGTGCGTGTGCCGAGCCGAACTCGGACCAGACGGAGAGTTAATGACAGTGGGTGATTTGTCAGAAAAAGTTGCCAACGTCGTACCGTTCATACAGTGACATTAAATCCCCTGATAGAGGAAAAACAAACATTACAAAAGCCTGATTCCTACAGGAGCACACGAGAGTTCTGCATGAATATATTTCTTTGTTCAGTTTGTGGTTTGTTGCACGAGTTTATATTATTCGCATCTTTGCCAACTGCACTAAACAATATTTATAAAACCTGAATGTTAAGGCCGTCGATTAATATTATGATATGAAAGTTAAATGAATAAATTATTTGATGCAGCAAAATTATTTCAGTTTACATTTTGATCAAAGAGAATAAGAATAAATTCACTTGATAAATTTCTTTCTCGTCAGATTCAACTCACCTGAATTCTTGCCAAATCGAACGATATCAAACCTCTATCAGCCAGTGACCGACGAGTCCTCTGGTCGAGTTTGTTCGAGACGCAAACGGAAGCTGGAAAAATCACTTTAAATCTGGACTTTGAGACAAATCACCCACCGGCCAAAGAGCTGATGGACATGAGGGATGTTCAGCACCAGGACAAACCACGAGCTGGAAGAGTCTGGGACCATGTAGAAAAAATCTCATTGTGCACTTGTATCAGTTTTTTTTTTTTTTTGGTGTTATCTCAAAATAAATAAATACGTCCCAGGCTCCTTCGGCCGCTTGGCTTCGCCCCGGCGCGGCGAAGTGTCGGCACATGTAAACTCAAAAGTGCAAAAACTGCCAACAAAAACAGATGAAGTTGCTTTTCAGGGTTTTTTGAGATAATCTTTTTGCACTCTCTCCTCTCATCTATTACAACGTGGTAGTTGAGCCTCGTCTTTCACAGCCGGCGCCGAGTCCAAAGAGAGAGACTGCTAATGTTTTTTTCTTCAACTTACTCTAAAAAATATAAAAAATAGTAATAATCGTACCGCTATTAAAAGACTGGTAACATCAACAAAGTTATACTTTTACTACGAAAAAACTTTTTTTTTTTTTTTTTTTTTTTTTTAAATCACGTTGTCATTATTTTCCCTCCTCTCTCGGGTCTCAGTCAGTCAGGAAGTCGTCGACCGCTAACGCGCCGACAAACACCGCCGGGAATACCATCACTCTTACAGCAGGGCGTACTCTGAGAATATTGATCATCTGTGGGAAGGCACAAACCCCCCCAGGCCAATAAATGATGGATACATCTGTGATATAATTGTTCTGACCCCTGTGAGCCCCCGTAGCTGAGGTCAAAGGTCAGTCAGTGTCCCGAACTCTCGGCTTTAGTGGATGGGATTCTCTACGCTTCTGTCTTTTTACTCCAACAAAGGCAGAGTCGACTCGACAGACGGGGTTTCCCTCTCTGTCTCCGCAGTTTTTCTGCTTCCCTTTAAGAAACTTGAGTCCAGGAATCTCCACAGGGAACAGGAAATAGCATTAAAGGTAGTAAATATTCCACTTTGTTTGCTCTTTCACTCGACGGCTCCTGCAGTTTCTCGCTCATAGCTTCCGCCTGGTGCCTCCTCAGCTATGGTACATTCAGTAAACAAAAGAACAAACAGGCTTAACCCAAAACGAGAAAAATCCTCATTTGTTAAATTTTTTGCTTTTTCGGTTCCCGCTATGGTACCGTTTCCTTTTGTCTGTCGGGGTCGACCGCTGATGGCGATTGTTCGCTGCCCGCAGTGTCAACGACGACCGTTTCTGTGTTTACAGCGAGCGGGTGAAAGATTTCGGAGGTGGCTCGCGTCACGCTGTCGTAAGACGGTGGAGACGAGGTGGAGGAAATTGTCTCGGAGCGCTCTATCCCTAACAAACTTGAGCCGTAGTTTTCCCTCATCATGGCGGCGATCAGTCCTTCTTTCTCAGGTGCTTCTTCCCTGAACATCGCCTCACCACCTTCCTCGCCGTCTTCCCCTGCATGTCGAGGCGTGGTGATCTGGCGATACATGTAGGAGGCGGCCTTCATCTGCCGCCTCACCAAGTGTCTGCGGTAGCACCTCTGGATCACCGTGGCGGACACCTCTTCCTGTTTGCGCCTCAGGGTTGTCGTGATCGGCTCATAGGAGATCTTGGACGGGTTGGCCATCATGAACTTCTCCTCCATCTGCTGCTTCAGGGCGTCCATCTCGCCCGACTCGCCCAGGACTCGCTTGGTGAAGGCAAAGAGGATGTCCAGGCAGTGGATCTTGTCCCCGCTGACCATGGGCAAGTCCATGGAGATCAGCTTGATCTTGTTTGGCTTGGCGATGCGCAGCGGCTCCGACAGCGAGTCGGCAAAGTCGGACAGCTTGGCGTACTCGATGAACTGCGTGGCCTCCGGGTCGAACTTCTCCCAAACCTCGTAGAACATCTCGAAGTCGTCCTCGCTCAGCGGCTCGGTGCTCTCCTCCGTGGCCACGCTGAAGTTCTCCAGGATGATGGCGATGTACATGTTCACCACGATGAGGAAGGAGATGATGATGTAAGTGACGAAGAAGGTGATGCCCACCGACGGGTTCCCGCAGTTCCCCTTGACCGTGGTGCCGGTGTGGGGGATGTTGGGATTGCACTCCTCGGGGGAGTTGTTGAGGATGGGGCTGAGCAGACTGTCCCACCCGGCGGAGGTGGTGATCTGGAACAAGCAGATCATGCTGTTCCCAAACGTCTCAAAGTTAAACATGTCGTCGATCCCCGCCTGCCGCTTCACGTAGGCGAAGTTCGCCATGCCGAAGATGGCGTAGATGAACATGACCAGGAAGAGGAGGAGCCCGATGTTGAAGAGAGCAGGAAGGGACATCATGAGGGCGAACAGTAACGTCCGGATGCCCTTGGCACCTCTGATGAGACGCAGAATACGTCCAATACGAGCCAATCGGATCACTCGGAAGAGGGTCGGCGACACAAAGTACTTCTCGATGATGTCGGCAAGCACGATACCTGAGAAACACACGGAAAGAAAAAGATGAAGGTTACAATTAACTCTCAGCACAGATCAGAGTCTGATTCACTCATTTCAAACAGCAGGGCCTGAGTCTCGTCAGCATGTTGTTGTTTGGAGTCATGGTCACCTCGATTCCCCACCCAGTACCTGAGTCCGGCAGGTCGCGCTAGTTCAGCTCTGTCTTCACCTCTGGTTTTTTGGTGCATCATCATCATCATCATCATCATCATCATCATCATCATCATCATCATCACTTTAGAAAGACGTGTTTTTTGAGGCAGACGGAAAGACGAGCTGCAGGTGGTGATCTCTCTCTCTCTGTTCATGTCCACCACTTCCTGGTCTAACGTCAGACTGATTTCTGTCTGTCCTCTGCACCTTCTTCTTCCTCTGATTCCAAAAATGTTTTTAAAATACTAGTTGAAATTTGTAAAAAAAATCTGAGGCTATAACTGATTTTAATTTAATACATTTGTGTTTATATACGAAACATTTCTGCTTATATCATTTCAGCCTCTTGTTTTGAGGCCAAGGGTAAATCTATTGGGTGATTTGTGTTTTCCACAAACAGCAGCTCTTGATTATTGATTGCCATTACGTGGTTGCTGTTTGTCTTGACGTTACATTTGTAGTACTGTTTTTTTTTGTGTTGGCTATTAGTCACTAGTCAAAGCAGGAAACACTTTACATTTACATTTTGTTCTCAGCTCTATAAACTTTAATAAGAACCGGATCTTCTCGGCTCGTCCTGCGGGACAGAGACGTTACACTGCAGAAATGATTTGCAGCATTTTTCAGGTATAAAACCTAAAATTGATTGGCTGAACACTTTTACCTGACCAGGATTTTCTTTTGTTTGAGTTACATCATCTAAAGCTCTCAGTGCGGACGTCGCAGCTCTGCTGTAATTACAACTTGAGTAATTGGTTTTGGAGGGCTGAGCCGTCTTTACCTCTCTAACAGCAAGTCAAACACTCTTTTCCTTGTTATCCTGGAGTGATAAACTCAAAGAGGAGCTGGCCTGTCATCACCAGCCCCCCCCTCCAGCCCTCCCCACACACACACACACACACACACACACACACACACACACACACACACACACACACACACACATATACACTTCTATCTTTCATCCGTCTCCCTGTGCTGAGTTATAGGTGATGGAAGGGATGAGCAGGGGGGAGTTGAGAAGGAGTCACCATCACATCATACATCAACTCAACCCCCCCCATCCTAACATCTCTGTCTCACACACACACACACACACACACACACACACACACACACACACACACACACACACACACAGACCAGCTGATGTAACAGGTCAATCATGTTTGATTTGTCTCTGGGGACCGCCCTCTGGCAGCTCTGATTGCTGCTGTTACCTTCACCTCCCCCAGGCAGGCTCGTCTGAGCGCACACACACACACACACACAACACACACACACACATACAGAGACACACTTAATTACACACACAAATACACACACACACAATCTTGTCAAGCTAACAGGAGGAGTAGCACACGAAATATGAGCACTGATCGCTAAATTACCTGTTTAGGTTGGTCTGTGCTGCCACTCTAGACTGTGTGTGTGTGTGTGTGTGTGTGTGTGTGTGTGTGTGTGGTGTGTGTGTGTGTGTGTGTGTGGTACTGTATATGACCACAGAGGACCTTGGTGCAGGGTAAACATCAAGGCCACTCGGATGGTCACTTTGTTGACAGATAACGGTCAGGCAGACATTTCAGTACATTGCTTCCTGCTGCCACGGCCGATGACTCAAACACTCACACACACACACACACACACACACACAGGGCATATACATCGACTGATATTCAACTATCACACACATATATACTCAATATTGTTTTATCAACCAACAAGTTCCAACGAGCTGCGGTGCAGGGATGTCTCAGATATGGTAGTTTAGAAATTAGAACAGGATTTTAAAAGTGAAATGTTCCACTTTTAATCCTTATACATATATAATAATACTGTGTATTAGCAGATATTATTATATAGTATTATTTATTTCACCAGTATTATCAATTTAATTTTTAAACCCTTAAATTTAAGCTGAACTCTTTCTAAAATTCAACCGAACAGACTCAGAAATATGTTGTTTCAGCTGAAAATTATGTTTCCGTTTGTCCCTGAACGCCTCGTGTTTCCCCGCAGGAACGTAGATGAACTCACCGACGATGGAGAGGATGACGACCACGAAGTCGAAGATGTTCCAGCCGACGGTGAAGAAGTAGCACCGCAGCGCCACGATCTTGATGAGGCACTCGGCGGTGAAGACGATGATGAAGGCCAGGTTGACGTTGTTCAGGATGTACTCCATCTGAGGCGACTGCTCGTCCGTCTCCACCATCATGGTGATCATGTTGAAGAGGATCAGCACCATGATGATGATGTCGAACGCCTGTTTCCCGACCAGGTCGAAGAAGAAGCCCTGCACCGTGTTCTGCACAGGAAGACAGGTTTTTTATTTTTAATGATTTTACATTTATTCTGGCTTTGTTGCACTTTCATTTATATATATATATATTTTACACTTATCACCCTTTTACACAAAACGTTTCAGGCCTTTATTTTGAAATATACTTTTATTAGAGGCGGACCTTTCCTTATTTTCCACATTTTAATTATAGTTTATCCTCATGTAATAAGAGGCTTCTGTTTTGATCAGTAATTAATGCTGATTTATGTTGATGCAAATAAAAACTCTGTGTAAAACTGTATAACACACCACAGCACCTCGTTTTCATTCATTAATCAAGTCTAAATTCTTCTACTTTTGCTGTCTTTTTTTAATCATAACACTTCCTGCTCAGGTGTTTCACATTAAAACACTGTAATCTCTCCCTTTCCTGGTAGGCTCTTAATGTGAAAATTTGCAGGAAGTGAACAGGTGATTGTTTATGATTAAATACTTTTATTTGACACAGAAAGACGGAGAGAACTAATTACGGAGGTCGTCAACATGGCTGAACTCGTCATCCTCAATCAAATAATTCAATCCATTAGTAATGTTCTAATTTAGTTTAAGCTTTTCACTATTTTACATTTCATTTTCAATCAATTGTTCAGTTTCATTTGGTTTCATTATTGAATTGTCCTTTTAAACCTCTCTGTAAAGCCCTTTGGGGAATGAGCTTAATAATAATTAATAATTAAAATGGAAAAACATGTAGTTAAAATTGGATTTGTGGAGTTATTTAAAAAGAGGTTTAAGAGGGACGAGCAGCTGAACTCAGTCTGGACCTGAGTCCGTTATTAATTGTGTTGATTCAGTAGAAAACGTGGATAAGACGTGAACAGTGGCTGGTTTACAAATGTAATTTTAAAACGAGTGTGTGTGTGTGTGTGTCTGTGTGTGTGTGTGCGTGTGCATGTGTGTGTGTGTGTGTGTGTGTGGGGGTACCAGAGGTCGGGGGATGGGCTTCTGAGGTTTCTTGGAGCCCAGTTTCTTCATGGCGTTGTAGTATTTCTTCTGTTCCTCCGTCATGAAGATGTCCTGTCCTCCTAAGTGAACAACACACAGAAACACGTCTCTGTTATTTTCACTCTTTGTTTTTAAGCTGATGAACTGTTGAACAACGTTCTGTTCGTTTCCACACGTGTTCAACTTTTTGAACAAGCGTGTTTCTGTGACGCCGCGCTCGGCCTCGGCCGTGGTACTTATCTTTCTCTTCTGCTGGTTGAAGTTGTCGATGATGACGCCGATGAAGAGGTTGAGGGTGAAGAAGGAGCCGAAAATGATGAAGATGACAAAGTAGAGGTACATGTATAGATTGATCTCCTTGATCGGCTGCTCCTCAACCTGAGAGAAACAAGGTCGTTAAGAACAGACACACTTCCTGTTATTTCCCTTATTTACCAAATAATCACTTATTTTCTCATCTATTCTAATAACTCATCTAACCTCATCTTTATTTAATCAGTTACAAGCTCAAACTGCTTTTCTTTAAATCACTGTCGCCCTCTTTCTTGTTTCTTTAATCCCTTTTTATCAAATCTTAAATTTTAAGGTTGAAAAACAAACAAAAAAAACTTGGTTTACTTTTTTCATTTAACCCACTTTTAGTCTTTTAATTAGACAGGATCTCATTTGACCTTTTAATTTTAATTTAATCAAGTTAAATATTTTTATTTTTAATGAATTTCACCTTAAATGACCTCATCTAATCTATCAACATTTTATTTAAGGTCTAATTTTACTTTCTGTTGTCTCACCGGCGTCTTTTTACTTTTACTCTCATCTGGATCTAATTTCATCCAGTGGTAGAAAATGTAAAGATAAGATTGGAGATATTCTCTGACTCACAGCTCTGGAGTCCACGGCTGCGTACATGATCTCCATCCAGCCTTTAAATGTCGCCTGCAAAAACAAAACAAAAACAAAGAATTAAAAAGTGATAACCTGTAATTATACAATACAGTGCAGCAACAATGATCCGTACGATCTACTGCAGTGTTTGCAAAATCAGCCTGAGGATCAAAGATGATGAAAACTGGAGAAAAGAGGTTTTTCATTTGAACTTTTCCGTAACCTTTTTATTTCCTAAGCGTCACTGAAAACAACGATTTCCATGAAACAGTCTGAGAAGGAAAGAAATCACTTTAACGTCATAAATACAAATAAGGGATTGTGAACATCGGCCTGATGTATGATCTTGTTCATCAGGGATAAAAACTGTGACGGTGTGAGAGGAAAGAACATTTAAAATCATGTTCAGAGACTGAGGTTCTTGGTTTTGATGGTTCAAAACTTGAACACTAAGAGAGACAGGAATTTACACAATGTGGCCAAAAGTATGTGGACACCTGTAGCATTCAGGATAACACTTCAGAGCTACGCAGGAGAACTGGGGCGTCCACATACTTTCGGCCACACAGTGTATGTGCTTTCAAATAATCCTTCATCTCTGCCTGCAGCATTTCTACCGCTGTGTTCCTGTGTGTCAGGTGTGATCTGAGTTTCTCTGCAGCCTTGTTACCACGACGACGTCCGACACATTTCCTGCACTTGAGTGGATAACTGAACAAAAAGGATCTTGAAGCAGCGTTCCTGTTCTAGAAGGAAATTAGCAGAGAGAGAGTCTGCGCTCCATGGAAACACCACTGACGGGTTTTTCCTCAATGAAAGATCAACAAGTCCTTTTATGGGCTTCCTTCCTCTGTGTGGGGGGGGGGGGGGGGTACTTTGGTCTGAGTGGGCGCCTGCCGTCTGTCACTCAGACCTGAAATCGGCTTGTCGCCACGGGTTACCACCTGTTATTATTATGGTCTGTCGGATGTGAGTGAGAGGGGGCACACTGTAAAAGACGACGAGTTCAGCCTGAAACTTTTAACTGATGCGGAAACTCGGTGACGTCGACTGATGTCTGAACAACTCTCGCTCCTATAGACAAACAACCTGATCGATCGATCGATCAGTTGGCCAACGGGAATGTTAAATGTTCTCAGGAAGGTCCAGCTGCTTAACTTTTTGTTTCATGAGATAATGAAGTGAATGTTCTTGTTTTGTTCAGTATTTTAACTGAAGGTGGATTGAACAGACTTTTGCTTGTAATGAAGTATTTTTAGGAATGTCCTGAAACTTTGATGTAAGTGAAGGACCTGAGATCTTTTCCGGAGTGAGTCAGGTGAAGTGTTAATATTGATGGTTGTAGCTGTAGTAGATAAGGTGTCTTTGATCCAGATCCAGACCCAGATCCAGATCCAGATCCAGACTCTGAGCTCTGACGACTCTCTCTTCTCTGCTTCACTTCTTGCAGCGTGGAGCTATTTCCAGATGCTAATGGAAGGGTTGCCCCCGCCAACCGTTGCCGCGCCGACCAGCCAAACACGGAGAGATGCTGAGCGACTCGTTGCCAAGGCGACCGGTGTCTGACAACTCTTAAGTTCTCAGCAGCTGAAGTAGCAGAACGACAACTTCTTTCCCTTTTTTTTTCCTCTCTCTCCGTCTCTTTACATCAACAAACCTGAGGCTGAACTCCATCCCTCTTTCTCCTTTCCTTCACAGTACATCCTGTCTTCTTCATCTCTTCCCTTTCTTCCTTTTGTCTCTCCATCTCCTCACCTCTCCTCCGTCCCTCTTCTGTCCCTTCAAATCCATCCCTCCATCTCTCTCCTTTCACTGCTGTATCTTTCTTTCCATTCGAACCTTAATTTTCTTACACCATTTGTACTTTTTCTCCCCCCCCCTCTCTCTCCCTCCATCTCTCCATTTCCCTCCCACTTGGCTGGAGTCGCTCTAAAAATAAAAGCCTCTCAGACGCTGATTGATTGGAGGCTCTCAGGACTCCCGTGGTGGGCGACAGAGAGCGAGAAAGAAAAGAGAGAGCGAAGTAGAGACCGAGAGAGAAAAGAGGGAGGATGGCAACGATGGATTGTAAGTAAAGAAAGCGAGGTGATGGAGAGATGTGTAAAGAAGAGGAGGCAGGAGAGGAAAAGTGGCTGTAATTGGCTTTGTTCATGTTGTGTTTAATAACGGATGATGGAGAGACAGAGAGGGAGGGTCAGAGAGAGAAACAAAGGAAGAAATGGAGAAGGAGATTAAACGACAGACCACAAAGAATGGGCTGAAAGACAAAAGGGAGGGAGGGAAGTTCATGAACACAGAGAAAATTCAGACTCAAATTCACAGGAAAGGAAAGTGATGGAAGGATATTAAAAAGGGTAGAAACAGGGCGGAGGAGAAGTTTCGACTCACCACCATTTTAATATCTTTATCTCAGAGTTCAAGTTTATTTTATCACTTTATAGGAGATAAAAGGCTTCAAAATTAAAACTGCTGTTTTGGTGAAAAACACTAAATTAATTAATTAAAGTATAATTTAATAATTTAGCTCTAAAATTAGTCAAATGGTAAATTTACACTCTCAGAGTCGGACATGAGAGAGACGGCGGTAAATCCACGTTTCAGAATCATTAACGTTGTTTAAAGTGCGACTGTTGCTGAACAGCGGCCTCTCTGGTCACATGTGGTCATTACACAGTCGAGTGACGTCAGTTACACAGAACAATCAAATAAAGTTACTTTACTTTACAGTTTTAATGCGACCTTCATAATAAGCTGCTTTACCTGTTACACTTTATTAAGTATTATTTTATAACAACTCTTTATACATTCTTTATCTTAAAGGACAAACTTTATTCAGATTCATTATGACACATATTAAACACCGACCAACTGTAAATAATCATTATGACACTTACAGTCTAAAACGCAGCCAATACATGAATGTTAATGTGTTTTCATATAAAGTCAGTCATGCTTTTACATTCCTCCAGTTTTATCCCGTAATTATGTTTTATGATCTTCTCTATGATTTATCTCTTGTGTAATCAGATTTAAATATTTGATTGTTTCATATTTACAGTCCAATGATTAAAGAGGGTTCAGAGACACTGAGGCAGAGACAGAAGGACGGACAGTGAGAGACAGAAGGACGGACAGTGAGAGACAGAAGGAAGTGGAAAGAAATTAAAGCCAACGCGACAAATGGAGACAAAGAGAGAGAGAGAGAGAGAGAGAGAGAGAGAGAGAGAGAGAGAGAGAGAGAGAGGTGGAAAAGTCAAAAGTGGGAGTGATAAAGAACAGGTGTGGGAGGTAAATTAAGGCTAAGACAGCAAATGGACGGAACGAAGAGAAAAGATGAGAGCGAGCAGCAGAAAAGTCAATCCTCCTACGGTCTGTGGAGGAGACACTCGGCTTTAATTTGATTTGAAGTCGTCCTGCAGGAGAGGAGTTTTCACTCAGAGCTCTTTTCTCTCTTCTGAACGCTGATGACTGATTCACACTGTTGTTCGTCTGTTCTCTGACACAGGTTCTGCTCGTTTCACACAGTTACACCGAGATCTGCCGAAGCTGCCGTCTCCCAGGTTTGATGGACAGGAGGACGAAGACGTGGTGGTGCGAGAGTCGGTATTAAAAAGCAGCACTGAGGCTTAGAGAGACCGAGGAGTTTGGGTCATTTGTGATATTTTTGTTCATATTGGATCCTAAAAGTCTTATTTTATTAAATCAGACAATGACAGAGGACAGACTGACACAGGTCAAAATTATGTTTGATTATGTAAAATACTGTAAATACTATTTTAAGAAAACAAGACTTTCAGGACTCGATGGTCAAAATGTGTCGGGATGATTGTTAAACTTTTCCTTTAACACGCCGGATTAAATATGTTTAAAAGAAAAAAGAACAGCTCACCACTTGCAGCAGAGCCAGGTATCCGGCCCCCACGTTGTCGAAGTTGACCTTGACTTTGGTCCAGTAGAAGAGCGAGGTGTCGTTGAGCGCCTCGCACTCGGACTTGTTGTTGATGAAGGAGGCCTCGTAGATGTGACCCGTGCGGTTGATGCAGCGGCCGAACTTCCCGGCGAACAGGTTCACGCCCATGATGCTGAAGATGAGCCAGAAGATGAGACAGACCAGCAGCACGTTCATGATGGAGGGAATCGCCCCGATCAGAGCGTTGACCACCACCTGCACCAGCGCAGACACACAGCGTCACGCACAAACCCACAGTTCTTTGTCACACTCCTTACATGAGTGAATGCTGTAAGTTTAAGTTCTTCTGTTTCTGGTCAGGTTTAACATTCAGGGAAAGACACTGAAATCATCTGTAGGTGTCATCAAAACTTTTTTTAATATAACTTCACTTTCAGATTCTAGATCAGTTTTGAATTAGTACAACGATGCAGTTTGTTCCCAGCTGCAAAAACAACCTGCTCGTTTGTGATTGGCAACTCCACGTCTCACCTGTCCCAGTGTACAGATTTAACAGCCACCAGTTAAACCAGTACCTTACATCCATCTGTCAGAGGACGGGATGAAATCAGACACTTGATGTTAGTGTCAATGTTCTTGTCGCTGAATGTCCACCTGACCAACACACACAGAACCATTCAAACACAGTCAGATGTGATACAGACAGAGGTGGGTATTCTACACTGTGGGGTTGAGGCGGGCTGAGGAATCTGCCCATTAAGACTAACAGTGTTTTATTGATGACACTGATTCCCTTAAAATGACTTGATTGTCAGAAGTGAAGGTCACGCAGCATTCAACTCATGAAGGTGAGATGGGAACTATGAGTTTCCACAATACTTCACTACTCGTTTATAATGTATGTGTCATTCATGAAAAATGAACGCACTGATTTACAGATTATGTTTGTACGAGAACAGCTGATATTACTTGAGAGTTAAATTCAGGTTCAATGATTTTGGTGTGGGTTAGGATTTGGACATATGTATAAATTATTTTTGTACACCCTCATTGCAAATGTCTGGTAACTACATGTGTGATGGGGTATTTGTTCCAATAAATGGTCAGAAATTTAAAAAAATATTACAGTATGAGCTCAAGTAACCAATTTCTGTTGATTACCCAATGAGTCTCGAGTTTAATTTACAATTATTTAGAATACAGTCACTTACACTGACGTTACGGAAAGGAACATGAGTGGACATGTCTTGAACCTTTCATCTGGGCGAGATTTTTCTTTAGTTGTTTGAGTTAGACTGAGACATCTCTCTCTCTTTCCCGTTGGTGCTCATGCAGAGTGAGAGATGGGTTGGCTAATATCAGAAGCACACAAAAATAAATTTCAACCTGCCACTCCAGCCCTCCTCATTGTACCCACAATGCAGTTCTCCTACCCTGAATCCCATACTGAGTGAGCAGTGTGGTGCTGAGTGCAAAGCATTTGTAAATTGACATGAGAGCTGATGTTATTAGCGAAACAAACAAAAGAGGAGAGGATCATGGGAGAATGAAAGCTCAGATGTTTTTCTCCCAGCATGCCCACACAAGCCCTGAATGCCATGTGAAGCAACGTAAGCGTCTTGCACAAATGAATCTGCAAGTTTTGATATCATCTTCAACTTTACTCTGGACCTTCATAGCAAAGTATAATAGGGCTTAGAAATGTAATACTATAATAAGGCATAAAAATGTGAAAAAAAGTCATACAATAGTAAGTCATAAAAAGTCATAAAACCGTCATAGTAAAGTAAGGCAAAAAATGTGAAAAAAAGTCATTGTATAGTAAGTCAAAAAATTTTTTTTTAAAGTCATAGTATAGTAAAGCAAAAAATGTGAAAAAAAGTCATAGTATAGTAAGGCATAAAAAGTAATTAAAAAAGTCATAGTATAGCAAGGCGGAAAAAGTCATAAAAAAAAGTCATAGTATAGCAAGGCGAAAAAAGTCATAGTATAGCAAGGCGAAAAAAGTCATAAAAAAGTCATAGTATAGCGAGGCATAAAAAGTAATAAAAAAAGTCATAGTATAGCAAGGCGAAAAAAGTCATAAAAAAAAGTCATAGTATAGCAAGGCGAAAAAAGTCATAAAAAAAGTCATAGTATAGCAAGGCGAAAAAAGTCATAGTATAGCAAGGCGAAAAAAGTCATAAAAAAGTCATAGTATAGCGAGGCGAAAAAAGTCATAAAAAAAAGTCATAGTATAACAAGGCGAAAAATGTGAAAAAAAAGTCATAGTATAGCAAGGCGAAAAAAGTCATGATAAAAGTCATAGTATAGCAAGGCGAAAATTGTGAAAAAAAAAGTCATAGTATATTAAGGCATAAAAGTCATAGTATAGTAAGGCATAAAAGTCATAGTATAGTGAGGCATAAAAATATGAAAAACAAGTCATAGTATAGTAGGGAGAAAAAAAATGAAAAAAAGTCATAGTATAGCAAGAGATAAAAAGTCATAAAAAAAAGTCACAGTATAGCAAGGGATAAAAAGTCATAAAAAATGTCATAGTATAGCAAGGGATAAAAAGTCATAAAAAATGTCATAGTATAGCAAGGCGAAAAATGTGAAAAAAAAGTCATAGTATAATATGGCATAAAAAGTCATAGTATAGTAAGGCATAAAAAGTTATAAAAAAAGTCATAGTATAGCAAGGCGAAAAAAGTCATTAAAAAAAGTCATAGTATAGCAAGGCGAAAAATGTGAAAAAAAAATCATAGTATAGCAAGGCGAAATAAGTCATAAAAAAAAGTCATAGTATAGCAAGGCGAAAAATGTGAAAAAAAAGTCATAGTGTAGCAAGGCATAAAAAGTCATTAAAAAAGTCATAGTATAGTAAGGCATAAAAAGTCATTAAAAAAGTCATAGTATAGCAAGGCATAAAAAGTCATCAAAACGTCATAGTATAGCAAGGCGAAAAAAGTCATTAAAAAAAGTCATCGTATAGCAAGGCGAAAAATGTGAAAAAAAAGTCATAGTATAGCAAGGCATAAAAAGTAAAAAAAAATGTCATAGTATAGCAAGGCATAAAAAGTCATAGTATAGTAAGGCATAAAAAGTCATAGTATAGTGAGGCATAAAAATATGAAAAACAAGTCATAGTATAGTAAGGCGAAAAAACGTGAAAAAAAGTCATAGTATAGTAAGGCGAAAAATGTGAAAAAAAAGTCATAGTATAATAAGGCATAAAAAGTCATAAAAAAAGTCATAGTATAGTAAGGCATAAAAAGTCATAAAAAAAAGTCATAGTATAGCAAGGCGAAAATTGATTAAAAAAAAGTCATAGTATAGTATGGCATAAAAAGTCATCAAAACGTCATAGTATAGCAAAGCGAAAAAAGTCATAGTATAGAAAGGCGAAAAAAGTCATAGTATAGTAAGGCATAAAAAGTCATAAAAAAAGTCATAGTATAGTAAGGCATAAAAAGTCATAAAAAAAAGTCATAGTATAATAAGGCATAAAAAGTCATAAAAAAAGTCATAGTATAATAAGGCATAAAAAGTCATAAAAAAAGTCATAGTATAGTAAGGCATAAAAAGTCATAAAAAAAAGTCATAGTATAGTGAGGCATAAAAATATGAAAAACAAGTCATAGTATAGTAAGGCGAAAAAACGTGAAAAAAAGTCATAGTATAGTAAGGCGAAAAATGTGAAAAAAAAGTCATAGTATAATAAGGCATAAAAAGTCATGAAAAAAGTCATAGTATAGCAAGGCGAAAAATGTGAAAAAAAAGTCATAGTATAGCAAGGCAAAAAAAGTCATAGTATAGCAAGGCGAAAAATTTGAAAAAAAAGTCATAATATAGCAAGGCATAAAAAGTCATCAAAACGTCATAGTATAGCAAGGCGAAAAAAGTCATAAAAAAAGTCATAGTATGGCGAGGCGAAAAGAGTAAAAAAAAAGTCATAGTATAGCAAGGCGAAAAAAGTCATAAAAAAAAGTCATTGTATAGCAAGGCGAAATAAGTCATAAAAAAAAGTCATAGTATAGCAAGGCGAAAAATGTGAAAAAAAAGTCATAGTATAGCAAGGCATAAAAAGTAAAAAAAAAGTCATAGTATAGCAAGGCATAAAAAGTCATAAAAAAAAGTCATAGTATAGCAAGGTGAAAAATGTGAAAAAAAAGTCATAGTATAGCAAGGCGAAAAATTTGAAAAAAAAGTCATAATATAGCAAGGCATAAAAAGTCATCAAAACGTCATAGTATAGCAAGGCGAAAAAAGTCATAAAAAAAGTCATAGTATGGCGAGGCGAAAAGAGTAAAAAAAAAGTCATAGTATATCAAGGCGAAAAAAGTCATAAAAAAAAGTCATAGTATAGCAAGGCATAAAAAGTAAAAAAAAAAGTCATAGTATAGCAAGGCATAAAAAGTCATAGTATAGTAAGGCATAAAAAGTCATAGTATAGTGAGGCATAAAAATATGAAAAACAAGTCATAGTATAGTAAGGCGAAAAAACGTGAAAAAAAGTCATAGTATAGTAAGGCGAAAAATGTGAAAAAAAAGTCATAGTATAATAAGGCATAAAAAGTCATAAAAAAAGTCATAGTATAGTAAGGCATAAAAAGTCATAAAAAAAGACATAGTACAGCAAGGCGAAAAATGTGAAAAAAAAGTCATAGTATAGCAAGGCGAAAAATTTGAAAAAAAAGTCATAGTATAGCAAGGCAAATGAAGTCATAGTATAGCATGGCGAAAAATTTGAAAAAAAAGTCATAGTATAGCAAGGCGAAAAAAGTCATAAAAAAGGTCATAGTATAGTAAGGCGAAAAAAGTAAAAAAAAAAAGTCATAGTATAGCAAGGCGAAAAATTTGAAAAAAAAGTCATAGTATAATAAGGCATAAAAAGTCATAAAAAAAGTCATAGTATAGTAAGGCATAAAAAGTCATAAAAAAAGACATAGTACAGCAAGGCGAAAAATGTGAAAAAAAAGTCATAGTATAGCAAGGCGAAAAATTTGAAAAAAAAGTCATAGTATAGCAAGGCAAATGAAGTCATAGTATAGCATGGCGAAAAATTTGAAAAAAAAGTCATAGTATAGCAAGGCGAAAAAAGTCATAAAAAAGGTCATAGTATAGCGAGGCGAAAAAAGTAAAAAAAAAAAGTCATAGTATAGCAAGGCGAAAAATTTGAAAAAAAATCATAGTATAGCAAGGCGAAAAATTTGAAAAAAAAGTCATAGTATAGCAAGGCAAAAAAAGTCATAGTATAGCAAGGCGAAAAATTTGAAAAAAAAAGTCATAGTATAGCAAGGCAAAAAAAGTCATAGTATAGCAAGGCAAAAAAAGTCATTGAAAAAAAGTCATAAAAAAGTCATAGTATAGCAAAGCGAAAAAAGTCAAAAAAAAGTCATAGTATAGCAAAGCATAAAAAGTCATCAAAACGTCATAGTATAGCAAGGTATAAAAAGTCATAGTATAGCGAGGCGAAAAAAGTAAAAAAAAAGTCATAGTATAGCAAGGTGAAAAATGTGAAAAAAAAGTCATAGTATAGCAAGGCATAAAAAGTAAAAAAAAATGTCATAGTATAGCAAGGCATAAAAAGTCATAGTATAGTAAGGCATAAAAAGTCATAGTATAGTGAGGCATAAAAATATGAAAAAAAAGTCATAGTATAGTAAGGCGAAAAATGTGAAAAAAAAGTCATAGTATAATAAGGCATAAAAAGTCATAAAAAAAGTCATAGTATAGCAAAGCATAAAAAGTCATCAAAACGTCATAGTATAGTAAGGCATAAAAAGTCATTAAAAAAGTCATAGTATAGCAAGGCATAAAAAGTCATTAAAAAAGTCATAGTATAGCAAGGCATAAAAAGTCATCAAAACGTCATAGTATAGCAAGGCGAAAAAAGTCATTAAAAAAAGTCATAGTATAGCAAGGCGAAAAATGTGAAAAAAAAAGGCATAAAAAGTCAAAAATAAAGTCATAGTATAGCAAGGCGAAAATTGATTAAAAAAAAGTCATAGTATAGTATGGCATAAAAAGTCATCAAAACGTCATAGTATAGCAAAGCGAAAAAAGTCATAGTATAGCAAGGCAAAAAAAGTCATAGTATAGTAAGGCGAAAAATGTGAAAAAAAAGTCATAGTATAATAAGGCATAAAAAGTCATAAAAAAAGTCATAGTATAGTAAGGCATAAAAAGTCCAAAAAAAAGTCATAGTATAGCAAGGCGAAAAAAGTCATAAAAAAGGTCATAGTATAGCGAGGCGAAAAAAGTAAAAAAAAAAAGTCATAGTATAGCAAGGCGAAAAATGTGAAAAAAAAGTCATAGTATAGCAAGGCATAAAAAGTCCAAAAAAAAGTCATAGTATAGCAAGGCGAAAAATGTGAAAAAAAAGTCATAGTATAGCAAGGCATAAAAAGTCATAGTATAGCAAGGCGAAAAATTTGAAAAAAAGTCATAGTATAGCAAGGCAAAAAAAGTCATAGTATAGCAAGGCAAAAAAAGTCATAGTATAGCAAGGCGAAAAATTTGAAAAAAAAAGTCATAGTATAGCAAAGCATAAAAAGTCATCAAAACGTCATAGTATAGCAAGGCGAAAAAAGTCATAAAAAAAGTCATAGTATAGCGAGGCGAAAAAAGTTAAAAAAAAAAAGTCATAGTATAGCAAGGTGAAAAATGTGAAAAAAAAGTCATAGTATAGCAAGGCATAAAAAGTCATAGTATAGTAAGGCATAAAAAGTCATAGTATAGTGAGGCATAAAAATATGAAAAAAAAGTCATAGTATAGTAAGGCGAAAAATGTGAAAAAAAAGTCATAGTATAATAAGGCATAAAAAGTCATAAAAAAAGTCATAGTATAGCAAAGCATAAAAAGTCATCAAAACGTCATAGTATAGTAAGGCATAAAAAGTCATTAAAAAAGTCATAGTATAGCAAGGTATAAAAAGTCATTAAAAAAGTCATAGTATAGCAAGGCATAAAAAGTCATCAAAACGTCATAGTATAGCAAGGCGAAAAAAGTCATTAAAAAAAGTCATAGTATAGCAAGGCGAAAAATGTGAAAAAAAAGGCATAAAAAGTCAAAAATAAAGTCATAGTATAGCAAGGCGAAAATTGATTAAAAAAAAGTCATAGTATAGTATGGCATAAAAAGTCATCAAAACGTCATAGTATAGCAAAGCGAAAAAAGTCATAGTATAGCAAGGCGAAAAAAGTCATAGTATAGTAAGGCGAAAAATGTGAAAAAAAGTCATAGTATAATAAGGCATAAAAAGTCATAAAAAAAGTCATAGTATAGTAAGGCATAAAAAGTCATAAAAAAAGTCATAGTATAGCAAGGCGAAAAATGTGAAAAAAAAGTCATAGTATAGCAAGGCAAAAAAAGTCATAGTATAGCAAGGCGAAAAATTTGAAAAAAAAGTCATAGTATAGCAAGGCATAAAAAGTCATCAAAACGTCATAGTATAGCAAGGCGAAAAAAGTCATAAAAAAAGTCATAGTATAGCAAGGCAAAATAAGTCATAAAAAAAAGTCATAGTATAGCAAGGCGAAAAATGTGAAAAAAAAAGTCATAGTATAGCAAGGCATAAAAAGTAAAAAAAAAAGTCATAGTATAGCAAGGCATAAAAAGTCATAGTATAGTAAGGCATAAAAAGTCATAGTATAGTGAGGCATAAAAATATGAAAAACAAGTCATAGTATAGTAAGGCGAAAAAACGTGAAAAAAAGTCATAGTATAGTAAGGCGAAAAATGTGAAAAAAAAGTCATAGTACAGCAAGGCGAAAAATTTGAAAAAAAAGTCATAGTATAGCAAGGCAAATAAAGTCATAGTATAGCATGGCGAAAAATTTGAAAAAAAAGTCATAGTATAGCAAGGCGAAAAAAGTCATAAAAAAGGTCATAGTATAGCGAGGCAAAAAAAGTAAAAAAAAAAAGTCATAGTATAGCAAGGCGAAAAATTTGAAAAAAAGTCATAGTATAGCAAGGCAAAAAAAGTCATAGTATAGCAAGGCGAAAAATTTGAAAAAAAAAGTCATAGTATAGCAAAGCATAAAAAGTCATCAAAACGTCATAGTATAGCAAGGCGAAAAAAGTCATAAAAAAAGTCATAGTATAGCGAGGCGAAAAAAGTAAAAAAAAAAGTCATAGTATAGCAAGGTGAAAAATGTGAAAAAAAAGTCATAGTATAGCAAGGCATAAAAAGTAAAAAAAAATGTCATAGTATAGCAAGGCATAAAAAGTCATAGTATAGTAAGGCATAAAAAGTCATAGTATAGTGAGGCATAAAAATATGAAAAAAAAGTCATAGTATAGTAAGGCGAAAAATGTGAAAAAAAAGTAATAGTATAATAAGGCATAAAAAGTCATAAAAAAAGTCATAGTATAGTAAGGCATAAAAAGTCATAAAAAAAAGTCATAGTATAGCAAGGCGAAAAATGTGAAAAAAAAGTCATAGTATAGCAAGGCGAAAAAAGTCATAGTATAGCAAGGCGAAAAATGTGAAAAAAAAGTAATAGTATAATAAGGCATAAAAAGTCATAAAAAAAGTCATAGTATAGTAAGGCATAAAAAGTCATAAAAAAAGTCATAGTATAGTAAGGCATAAAAAGTCATAAAAAAAAGTCATAGTATAGCAAGGCGAAAAATGTGAAAAAACAGTCATAGTATAGCAAGGCATAAAAAGTCATCAAAACGTCATTGTATAGCAAGGCGAAAAAAGTCATAAAAAAAGTCATGGTATACCGAGGCGAAAATTGATTAAAAAAAGTCATAGTATAGTATGGCATAAAAAGTCATCAAAACGTCATTGTATAGCAAGGCGAAAAAAGTCATAAGAAAAAGTCATAGTATAGCAAGGCAAAAAAGTCATAAAAAAAGTCATAGTATAGCAAGGTGAAAAAAGTCATAAAAAAAGTCATGGTAAAGCAAGGCGAAATCAGTCATAAAAAAAAGTCATAGTATAGCAAGGCATAAAAAGTCATAGTATAGTAAGGCATAAAAAGTCATAGTATAGTGAGGCATAAAAATATGAAAAACAAGTCATAGTATAGTAAGGCGAAAAATGTGAAAAAAAAGTCATAGTATAGCAAGGCGAAAAAAGTCATAAAAACAGTCATAGTATAGTAAGGCGAAAATTGATTAAAAAAAGTCATAGTATAGTATGGCATAAAAAGTCATCAAAACGTCATAGTATAGCAAGGTGAAAAAGAAAAAAAAAGTCATAGTATAGAAAGGGGAAAATTGTGAAAAAAAAAGTCATAGTATATTAAGGCATAAAAAGTCATTAAAAAAAGTCATAGTATAGTAAGGCATAAAAAGTCATAAAAAAAGTCATAGTATAGCAAGGCGAGAATTGTGAAAAAAAAGTCAAAGTATAGCAAGGCATAAAAAGTCATAAAAAGAAAGTCATAGTATAGCAAGGCGAGAATTGTGAAAAAAAAGTCATAGTATAGCAAGGCGAAAAAAGCCATAAAAAAAAGTCATAGTATAGCAAGGCGTAAAATGTGAGAAAAAAGTCATAGTATAGCAAGGCATAAAAACTCATTAAAAAAGGTCATAGTATAGCAAGGCGAAAAAAGCAAAAAAAAAAAGTCATAGTATAGCAAGGCGAAAAATGTGAAAAAAAAGTCATAGTATAGCAAGGCATAAAAGTCATCAAAACGTCATAGTATAGCAAGGCGAAAAAAGTCATAAAAAAAGTCATAGTATAGCAAGGGATAAAAAGTCATAAAAAAAGTGAAAGTATAGCAAGGCGAAAAAAGTGATAAAAGTCATAGTATAGCAAGGCGAGAAAAGTGAAAAAAAAGTCATAGTATATTAAGGCATAAAACGTCATAGTATAGTAAGGCATAAAAAGTCATAGTATAGCAAGGCATAAAAAGTCATAGTATAGTAAGGCATAAAAAGTCATAGTATAGTGAGGCATAAAAATATGAAAAACAAGTCATAGTATAGCAAGGCGAAAAATGTGAAAAAAAAGTCATAGTATAGCAAGGCGAAAAAAGCCATAAAAAAAGTCATAGTATAGCAAGGCGAAAATTGATTAAAAAAAAGTCATAGTATAGTAAGGCACAAAAAGTCATTAAAAAAGTCATAGTATAGCAAGGCATAAAAAGTCATAAAAAAGTAATAGTATAGCAAGGCGAAAAAAGTCATAAAAAAAGTCATAGTATAGCAAGGCGAAAAAAGTCATAAAAAAAAGTCATAATAGAGCAAGGCGAAAAATGTGAAAAAAAGTCATAGTATAGCAAGCCATAAAAAGTCATTAAAAAAGTCATAGTATAGCAAGGCGAAAAAAGTCAAAAAAAAAAGTCATAGTATAGCAAGGCGAAAAATGTGAAAAAAAAGTCATAGTATAGCAAGGCATAAAAAGTCATCAAAACGTCATAGTATAGCAAGGCATAAAAAGTCATAAAAAAGTCATAGTATAGCAAGGCGAAAAAAGTCATAAAAAAAGTCATAGTATAGCAAGGTGAAAAAAGTGAAAAAAAAGTCATAGTATAGCAAGGCATAAAAAGTAAAAAAAAAGTCATAGTATAGCAAGGCGAAAAATGTGAAAAAAAAGTCATAGTATAGCAAGGGATAAAAAGTAAAAAAAAAGTCATAGTATAGCAAGGCGAAAAAAGTCATAAAAAAAGTCATAGTATAGTAAGGCATAAAAAGTCATCAAAAAGTCATAGTATAGCAAGGCGAAAAAAGTCATCAAAAAAAGTCATAGTATGGTAAGACGAAAAAAGTCATTAAAAATGTCATAGTATAGCAAGGCGAAAATTGTGAAAAAAAAGTCATAGTATAGCAAGGCATAAAAAGTCATTAAAAAAGTCGTAGCATAGCAAGGCGAAAAATGTGAAAAAAAAGTCATAGTATAGCAAGGGATAAAAAGTCATCAAAAAAAGTCATAGTATAGCAAGGCGAAAAAAGTCATGAAAAAAGTCATAGTATAGCAAGGAGAAAAAAGTCATGAAAAAAGTCATAGTATAGCAAGGCGAAAATTGTGAAAAAAAAGTCATAGTATATTAAGGCATAAAACGTCATAGTATAGTAAGGCATAAAAAGTCATAGTATAGTAAGGCATAAAAAGTCATAAAAAAGTCATAGTATAGCAAGGCGAAAAATGTGAAAAAAAAGACTTAGTATAGCAAGGCGAAAAAAGTCATAAAAAAAGTCATAGTATAGCAAGGCGAAAAAAGTCATAAAAAAAGTCATAGTATAGCAAGGCGAAAAAAGTCAAAAAAAGTCATAGTATAGTAAGGCATAAAAAGTCATTAAAAAATTCATAGTATAGCAAGGAATAAAAAGTCATTAAAAAAAGTCATAGTATAGCAAGGCGAAAAAAGTCATGAAAAAAGTCATAGTATAGCAAGGCGAAAATTGTGAAAAAAAAGTCATAGTATATTAAGGCATAAAACGTCATAGTATAGTAAGGCATAAAAAGTTATAGTATAGTAAGGCATAAAAAGTCATAAAAAAGTCATAGTATAGCAAGGCGAAAAATGTGAAAAAAAAGTCATAGTATAGCAAGGCATAAAAAGTAAAAAAAAAAGTCATAGTATAATAAGGCATAAAAAGTCATAAAAAAAGTCATAGTATAGTAAGGCATAAAAAGTCATAAAAAAAGTCATAGTATAGCAAGGCGAAAAAAGTAAAAAAAAAAAGTCATAGTATAGTAAGGCGAAAAAAGTCATCAAAAAAAGTCATAATATAGCAAGGCGAAAAATGTGAAAAAAAAGTCATAGTATAGCAAGGCATAAAAAGTCATTAAAAAAGTCATAGTATAGCAAGGCGAAAAAAGTCAAAAAAAAAAGTCATAATATAGCAAGGCGAAAAATGTGAAAAAAAAGTCATAGTATAGCAAGGCATAAAAAGTCATCAAAACGTCATAGTATAGCAAGGCGAAAAAAGTCATTAAAAAAGTCATAGTATAGCAAGGCGAAAAAAGTCATAAAAAAAGTCATAGTATAGTAAGGCATAAAAAGTCATCAAAAAGTCATAGTATAGCAAGGCGAAAAAAGTCATCAAAAAAAGTCATAGTATGGTAAGACGAAAAAAGTCATTAAAAATGTCATAGTATAGCAAGGCGAAAATTGTGAAAAAAAAGTCATAGTATAGCAAGGCATAAAAAGTCATTAAAAAAGTCGTAGCATAGCAAGGCGAAAAATGTGAAAAAAAAGTCATAGTATAGCAAGGGACAAAAAGTCATCAAAAAAAGTCATAGTATAGCAAGGCGAAAAAAGTCATGAAAAAAGTCATAGTATAGCAAGGCGAAAATTGTGAAAAAAAAGTCATAGTATATTAAGGCATAAAACGTCATAGTATAGTAAGGCATAAAAAGTCATAAAAAAGTCATAGTATAGCAAGGCGAAAAATGTGAAAAAAAAGTCATAGTATAGCAAGGCATAAAAAGTAAAAAAAAAAGTCATAGTATAATAAGGCATAAAAAGTCATAAAAAAAGTCATAAAAAAGTCATAGTATAGTGAGGCATAAAAAGTCATAAAAAAGTCATAGTATAGCAAGGCGAAAAATGTGAAAAAAAAAGTCATAGTATAGTAAGGCGAAAAAAGTCATCAAAAAAAGTCATAATATAGCAAGGCGAAAAATGTGAAAAAAAAGTCATAGTATAGCAAGGCATAAAAAGTCATTAAAAAAAGTCATAGTATAGCAAGGCGAAAAAAGTCAAAAAAAAAAAAGTCATAATATAGCAAGGCGAGAATTGTGAAAAAAAAGTCATAAAAAAAAGTCATAAAAAAGTCATAGTATAGCAAGGCATAAAAAGTCATTAAAAAAAGTCATAGTATAGCAAGGCGAAAAAAGTCATTAAAAAAGTCATAGTATAGCAAGGCGAAAAAAGTCATAAAAAAAGTCATAAAAAAAAGTCATAGTATATTAAGGCATAAAAAAGTCATAAAAAAGTCATAGTATAGCAAGGCGAAAAAAGTCATCAAAAAAAGTCATAGTATAGTAAGGCGAAAAAAGTCATTAAAAAAAGTCATAGTATAGCAAGGCGAAAATTGATTAAAAAAAAAAGTCATAGTATAGCAAGGGACAAAAAGTCATCAAAAAAGTCATAGTATAGCAAGGCGAAAAAAGTCAAAAAAAAAGTCATAGTATAGCAAGGCGAAAATTGTGAAAAAAAAGTCATAGTATATTAAGGCATAAAAAGTCATAGTATAGTAAGGCATAAAAAAGTCATAGTATAGCAAGGCATAAAAAGTCATAAAAAAAGTCATAGTATAGCAAGGCGAAAAATGTGAAAAAAAAGTCATAGTATAGTAAGGCGAAAAAAGTCATAAAAAAGTCATAAAAAAAGTCATAGTATAGCAAGGCATAAAAAGTCATAAAAAAAGTCATAGTATAGCAAGGCATAAAAAGTCATAAAAAAAGTCATAGTATAGCAAGGCGAAAAATGTGAAAAAAAAGTCAAAAAAAAAAGTCATAGTATAGTAAGGTGAAAAAAGTCATCAAAAAAAGTCATAATATAGCAAGGCGAAAAATGTGAAAAAAAAGTCATAGTATAGCAAGGCATAAAAAGTCATTAAAAAAGTCATAGTATAGCAAGGCGAAAAAAGTCAAAAAAAAAAGTCATAATATAGCAAGGCGAAAAATGTGAAAAAAAAGTCATAGTATAGCAAGGCATAAAAAGTCATCAAAACGTCATAGTATAGCAAGGCGAAAAAAGTCATAAAAAAAGTCATAGTATAGCAAGGCATAAAAAGTCATTAAAAAAGCCATAGTATAGCAAGGCATAAAAAGTCATAAAAAAGTCATAGTATAGCAAGGCGAAAAAAGTCATTAAAAAAGTCATAGTATAGCAAGGCATAAAAAGTCATAAAAAAGTCATAGTATAGCAAGGCGAAAAAAGTCATAAAAAAAGTCATAGTATAGCAAGGCATAAAAAGTCATTAAAAAAGCCATAGTATAGCAAGGCATAAAAAGTCATAAAAAAGTCATAGTATAGCAAGGCGAAAAAAGTCATAAAAAAAGTCATAGTATAGCAAGGCATAAAAAGTCATTAATAAAGCCATAGTATAGCAAGGCGAAAAAAGTCAAAAAAAAAAGTCATAGTATAGCAAGGCGATAAATGTTAAAAAAAGTCATAGTATAATAAGGCATAAAAAGTCATAAAAAAAGTCATAGTATAGTAAGGCATAAAAAGTCAAAAAAAAGTCATAGTATATTAAGGCGAAAATTGATTAAAAAAAGTCATAGTATAGCAAGGCGAAAAATGTGAAAAAAAAGTCATAGTATAGCAAGGCGAAAAAAGTCATAAAAACAGTCATAGTATAGTAAGGCGAAAATTGATTAAAAAAAGTCATACTATAGTATGGCATAAAAAGTCATCAAAACGTCATAGTATAGCAAGGTGAAAAAAGAAAAAAAAAAGTCATAGTATAGCAAGGCGAAAATTGTGAAAAAAAAGTCAAAGTATAGCAAGGCATAAAAAGTCATAAAAAAAAGTCATAGTATAGTAAGGCATAAAAAGTCATAAAAGAAGTCATAGTATAGCAAGGCGAAAATTGTGAAAAAAAAGTCATAGTATATTAAGGCATAAAACGTCATAGCATAGTAAGGAATAAAAAGTCATAGTATAGTAAGGCATAAAAAGTCATAAAAAAGTCATAGTATAGCAAGGCGAAAAATGTGAAAAAAAAGTCATAGTATAGCAAGGCGAAAAAAGTCATAAAAACAGTCATAGTATAGTAAGGCGAAAATTGATTAAAAAAAGTCATACTATAGTATGGCATAAAAAGTCATCAAAACGTCATAGTATAGCAAGGTGAAAAAAGTCATAAAAAAAGTCATAGTATAGCAAGGCATAAAAAGAAAAAAAAAGTCATAGTATAGCAAGGCGAAAATTGTGAAAAAAAAGTCAAAGTATAGCAAGGCATAAAAAGTCATAAAAAAAGTCATAGTATAGTAAGGCATAAAAAGTCATAAAAGAAGTCATAGTATAGCAAGGCGAAAATTGTGAAAAAAAAGTCATAGTATATTAAGGCATAAAACGTCATAAAAAAGTCATAGTATAGCAAGGCGAAAAATGTGAAAAAAAAGTCATAGTATAGCAAGGCATAAAAAGTAAAAAAAAAAGTCATAGTATAGCAAGGCGAAAAAAGTCATAAAAAAAGTCATAGTATAGCAAGGCGAAAAATGTGAAAAAAAAGTCATAGTATAGCAAGGCGAAAATTGATTAAAAAAAAGTCATAGTATAGTATGGCATAAAAAGTCATCAAAACGTCATAGTATAGCCCAGCGAAAATAGTCAAAAAAAAAAAGTCATAGTATAACAAGGCGAAAAATGTGAAAAAAAAGTCATAGTATAGCAAGGCGAAAATTATGAAAAAAAAAGTCATAGTATATCAAGGCATAAAAAGTCATAGTATAGTAAGGCATAAAAAGTCATAGTATAGTGAGGCATAAAAATATGAAAAACAAGTCATATTATAGCAAGGCAAAAAAACGTGAAAAACAGTCATAGTATAGCAAGGCGAGAATTGTGAAAAAAAAAGTCATAGTATAGCAAGGCGAAAAAAGCCATAAAAAAAAAGTCATAGTATAGCAAGGCGAAAAATGTGAGAAAAAAGTCATAGTATAGTATGGCATAAAAAGTCATCAAAATGTCATAGTATAGCAAGGCATAAAAAGTCATCAAAACGTCATAGTATAGCAAGGCGAAAAAAGTCATAAAAAAAGTCATAGTATAGCAAGACATAAAAAGTCATCAAAACGTTATAGTATAGCAAGGCGAAAAAAGTCATAGTATAGCAAGGCGAAAAAAGTCATAAAAAAAAGTCATAGTATAGCAAGGCGAATAAAGTCATAAAAAAAGTCATAGTATAGCAAGGCGAAAATTGATTAAAGAAAAGTCATAGTATAGTATGGCATAAAAAGTCATCAAAACGTCATAGTATAGCGAGACGAAAAAAGTCACAAAAAAAAGTCATAGTATAGCGAGGCGAAAATTGTGAAAAAAAAGTCATAGTATAGTAAGGCATAAAAAGTCATAAAAAAGTCATAGTATAGCAAGGCGAAAAATGTGAAAAAAAAGTCATAGTATAGCAAGGCATAAAAAGTAAAAAAAAAAGTCATAGTATAGCAAGGCGAAAAAAGTCATAAAAAAAGTCATAGTATAGCAAGGCGAAAAATGTGAAAAAAAAGTCATAGTATAGCAAGGCGAAAATTGATTAAAAAAAAGTCATAGTATAGTATGGCATAAAAAGTCATCAAAACGTCATAGTATAGCACGGCGAAAATAGTCAAAAAAAAAAAGTCATAGTATAACAAGGCGAAAAATGTGAAAAAAAAGTCATAGTATAGCAAGGCGAAAATTATGAAAAAAAAAGTCATAGTATATCAAAGCATAAAAAGTCATAGTATAGTAAGGCATAAAAAGTCATAGTATAGTGAGGCATAAAAATATGAAAAACAAGTCATATTATAGCAAGGCAAAAAAACGTGAAAAACAGTCATAGTATAGTAAGGCGAAAAATGTGAAAAAAAAGTCATAGTATAGCAAGGCGAGAATTGTGAAAAAAAAAGTCATAGTATAGCAAGGCGAAAAAAGCCAGAAAAAAAAAGTCATAGTATAGCAAGGCGAAAAATGTGAGAAAAAAGTCATAGTATAGTATGGCATAAAAAGTCATCAAAATGTCATAGTATAGCAAGGCAAAAAAAGTCATAAAAAAAGTCATAGTATAGCAAGGCGAAAAAAGTAATAAAAAACGTCATAGTATAGCAAGGCGAAAATTGTGAAAAAAACGTCATAGTATAGTAAGGCATAAAAAGTCATAGTATAGCAAGGCGAAAAAAGTCAAAAAAAAAAGTCATAGTATAGCAAGGCGAAAAATGTGAAAAAAAAGTCATAGTATAATAAGGCATAAAAAGTCATAAAAAAAGTCATAGTATAGTAAGGCATAAAAAGTCATAAAAAAAAGTCATAGTATAGCAAGGCGAAAAATTTGAAAAAAAAGTCATAGTATAGCAAGGCATGAAAAGTCATCAAAATGTCATAGTATAGCAAGGCATAAAAAGTCATCAAAACGTCATAGTATAGCAAGGCGAAAAAAGTCATAAAAAAAGTCATAGTATAGCAAGGCATAAAAAGTCATCAAAACGTCATAGTATAGCAAGGCGAAAAAAGTCATAGTATAGCAAGGCGAAAAAAGTCATAAAAAAAAGTCATAGTATAGCAAGGCGAATAAAGTCATAAAAAAAGTCATAGTATAGCAAGGCGAAAATTGATTAAAGAAAAGTCATAGTATAGTATGGCATAAAAAGTCATCAAAACGTCATAGTATAGCGAGACGAAAAAAGTCACAAAAAAAAGTCATAGTATAGCGAGGCGAAAATTGTGAAAAAAAAGTCATAGTATAGTAAGGCATAAAAAGTCATCAAAACGTCATAGTATAGCAAGGCGAAAAAAGTCATAGTATAGCAAGGCGAAAAAAGTCATAAAAAAAAGTCATAGTATAGCAAGGCGAATAAAGTCATAAAAAAAGTCATAGTATAGCAAGGCGAAAATTGATTAAAGAAAAGTCATAGTATAGTATGGCATAAAAAGTCATCAAAACGTCATAGTATAGCGAGACGAAAAAAGTCACAAAAAAAAGTCATAGTATAGCGAGGCGAAAATTGTGAAAAAAAAAGTCATAGTATAGTAAGGCATAAAAAGTCATAAAAAAGTCATAGTATAGCAAGGCGAAAAATGTGAAAAAAAAAGTCATAGTATAGCAAGGCATAAAAAGTAAAAAAAAAAGTCATAGTATAGCAAGGCGAAAAAAGTCAAAAAAAAAAGTCATAGTATAGCAAGGCGAAAAATGTGAAAAAAAAAGTCATAGTATAGCAAGGCGAAAATTGATAAAAAAAAGTCATAGTATAGTATGGCATAAAAAGTCATCAAAACGTCATAGTATAGCACGGCGAAAATAGTCAAAAAAAAAAGTCATAGTATAACAAGGCGAAAAATGTGAAAAAAAAAGTCATAGTATAGCAAGGCGAAAATTATGAAAAAAAAAGTCATAGTATATCAAGGCATAAAAAGTCATAGTATAGTAAGGCATAAAAAGTCATAGTATAGTGAGGCATAAAAATATGAAAAACAAGTCATATTATAGCAAGGCAAAAAAACGTGAAAAACAGTCATAGTATAGTAAGGCGAAAAATGTGAAAAAAAAAGTCATAGTATAGCAAGGCGAGAATTGTGAAAAAAAAAGTCATAGTATAGCAAGGCGAAAAAAGCCAGAAAAAAAAAGTCATAGTATAGCAAGGCGAAAAATGTGAGAAAAAAGTCATAGTATAGTATGGCATAAAAAGTCATCAAAATGTCATAGTATAGCAAGGCAAAAAAAGTCATAAAAAAAGTCATAGTATAGCAAGGCGAAAAAAGTAATAAAAAACGTCATAGTATAGCAAGGCGAAAATTGTGAAAAAAACGTCATAGTATAGTAAGGCATAAAAAGTCATAGTATAGCAAGGCGAAAAAAGTCAAAAAAAAAGTCATAGTATAGCAAGGCGAAAAATGTGAAAAAAAAGTCATAGTATAATAAGGCATAAAAAGTCATAAAAAAAGTCATAGTATAGTAAGGCATAAAAAGTCATAAAAAAAGTCATAGTATAGCAAGGCGAAAAATTTGAAAAAAAAAGTCATAGTATAGCAAGGCATGAAAAGTCATCAAAATGTCATAGTATAGCAAGGCATAAAAAGTCATCAAAACGTCATAGTATAGCAAGGCGAAAAAAGTCATAAAAACGTCATAGTATAGCAAGGCATAAAAAGTCATCAAAACGTCATAGTATAGCAAGGCGAAAAAAGTCATAGTATAGCAAGGCGAAAAAAGTCATAAAAAAAAGTCATAGTATAGCAAGGCGAATAAAGTCATAAAAAAAGTCATAGTATAGCAAGGCGAAAATTGATTAAAGAAAAGTCATAGTATAGTATGGCATAAAAAGTCATCAAAACGTCATAGTATAGCGAGACGAAAAAAGTCACAAAAAAAAGTCATAGTATAGCGAGGCGAAAATAGTCAAAAAAAAAAAGTCATAGTATAGCAAGGCGAAAAATGTGAAAAAAAAGTCATAGTATAGCAAGGCGAAAATTATGAAAAAAAAAGTCATAGTATAGTAAGGCATAAAAAGTCATAGTATAGTGAGGCATAAAAATATGAAAAACAAGTCATAGTATAGTAAGGCGAAAAAACGTGAAAAACAGTCATAGTATAGTAAGGCGAAAAATGTGAAAAAGAAGTCATAGTATAGCAAGGCGAAAAAAGTCATAAAAAAAGTCATAGTATAGCAAGGCGAAAAAAGTCATAAAAAAAGTCATGGTATAGCGAGGCGAAAATTGATAAAAAAAAGTCATAGTATAGCAAGGCATAAAACGAAAAAAAAAGTCATAGTATAGCAAGGCGAAAATTGTGAAAAAAAAGTCATAGTATATTAAGGCATAAAACGTCATAGTATAGTAAGGCATAAAAAGTCATAGTATAGTGAGTCATAAAAATATGAAAAACAAGTCATAGTATAGTAAGGCGAAAAATGTGAAAAAAAAGTCATAGTATAGCAAGGCATAAAAAGTCATAAAAAAAAGTCATAGTATAGCAAGGCGAAATAAGTCATAAAAAAAAGTCATAGTATAGCAAGGCGAAAAATGTGAAAAAAAAGTCATAGTATAGGAAGGCATAAAAAGTCAAAAAAAAAGTCATAGTACAGCAAGGCATAAAAAGTCATAGTATAGTGAGGCATAAAAATATGAAAAACAAGTCATAGTATAGTAAGGCGAAAAAACGTGAAAAAAAGTCATAGTATAGTAAGGCGAAAAATGTGAAAAAAAAGTCCTAGTATAATAAGGCATAAAACGTCATAGTATAGTAAGGCATAAAAAGTCATCAAAACATCATAGTATAGCAAAGCGAAAAAAGTCATAAAAAAGTCATAGTATAGCAAGGCGAAAAAAGTCATAAAAAAAAGTCATAGTATAGCAAGGCATAAAAAGTCATAAAAAAAGTCATAGTATAGCAAGGCGAAAAATGTGAAAAAAAAGTCATAGTACATTAAGGCATAAAAAGTCATAGTATAGTGAGGCATAAAAATATGAAAAACAAGTCATAGTATAGTAAGGCGAAAATTATGAAAAAAAAAGTCATAGTGTATTAAGGCATAAAAAGTCATAGTATAGTGAGGCATAAAAATATGAAAAACAAGTCATAGTATAGTAAGGCATAAAAAGTCATAGTATAGTGAGGCATAAAAATATGAAAAACAAGTCATAGTATAGTAAAGCGAAAAATGTGAAAAAAAAGTCATAGTATAGTAAGGCGAAAAATGTGAAAAAAAAGTCATAGTATAGTAAGGCATAAAAAGTCATTAAAAAAGTCATAGTATAGCAAGGCGAAAAAAGTCATAAAAAAAGTCATAGTATAGCAAGGCGAAAAAAGTCATAAAAAAAGTCATGGTATAGCAAGGCGAAAATTGATAAAAAAAAGTCATAGTATAGCAAGGCGAAAAAAGTAATAAAAAAAAGTCATAGTATAGCAAGGGATAAAAAGTCATAAAAAAAAGTCACAGTATAGCAAGGCGAAAAAAGTGATAAAAGTCATAGTATAGCAAGGTGAAAAAAGTCATAAAAAAAAGTCATAGTATAGCAAGGGATAAAAAGTCATAAAAAAAAGTCATATTATAGCAAGGCGAAAAAAGTCTTAAAAAAAGTCATAGTATAGCAAGGTGAAAAAAGTCATAGTATAGTATGGCATAAAAAGTCATCAAAACGTCATACTATAGCAAGGTGAAAAAAGCCATAAAAAAAGTCATAGTATAGCAAGGGCGAAAAAAGTCATAAAAAAAGTCATGGTATAGCAAGGGCGAAAAAAGTCATAAAAAAAGTCATGGTATAGCGAGGCGAAAATTGATAAAAAAAAAAGTCATAGTATAGTAAGGTGAAAAAAGTCATAAAAAAAAGTCATAGTATAGTAAGGCATAAAAAGTCATAAAAAAGTCATAGTATAGCAAGGCGAAAAATGTGAAAAAAAAGTCATAGTATAGCAAGGCGAAAATTATGAAAAAAAAAGTCATAGTATAGTAAGGCATAAAAAGTCATAGTATAGTGAGGCATAAAAATATGAAAAACAAGTCATAGTATAGTAAGGCGAAAAAACGTGAAAAACAGTCATAGTATAGTAAGGCGAAAAATGTGAAAAAAAAGTCATAGTATAGCAAGGCGAAAAAAGTCATAAAAAAAGTCATAGTATAGCAAGGCGAAAAAAGTCATAAAAAAAGTCATGTATAGCAAGGCGAAAATTGATAAAAAAAAGTCATAGTATAGCAAGGCGAAAAAAGTAATAAAAAAAAGTCATAGTATAGCAAGGGATAAAAAGTCATAAAAAAAAGTCACAGTATAGCAAGGCGAAAAAAGTGATAAAAGTCATAGTATAGCAAGGTGAAAAAAGTCATAAAAAAAAAGTCATAGTATAGCAAGGGATAAAAAGTCATAAAAAAAAGTCATATTATAGCAAGGCGAAAAAAGTCTTAAAAAAAGTCATAGTATAGCAAGGTGAAAAAAGTCATAGTATAGTATGGCATAAAAAGTCATCAAAACGTCATACTATAGCAAGGTGAAAAAAGCCATAAAAAAAGTCATAGTATAGCAAGGGCGAAAAAAGTCATAAAAAAAGTCATGGTATAGCAAGGGCGAAAAAAGTCATAAAAAAAGTCATGGTATAGCGAGGCGAAAATTGATAAAAAAAAAAGTCATAGTATAGTAAGGTGAAAAAAGTCATAAAAAAAAGTCATAGTATAGTAAGGCATAAAAAAGTCATAAAAAAGTCATAGTATAGCAAGGCGAAAAATGTGAAAAAAAAGTCATAGTATAGCAAGGCGAAAATTATGAAAAAAAAGTCATAGTATAGTAAGGCATAAAAAGTCATAGTATAGTGAGGCATAAAAATATGAAAAACAAGTCATAGTATAGTAAGGCGAAAAAACGTGAAAAACAGTCATAGTATAGTAAGGCGAAAAATGTGAAAAAAAAGTCATAGTATAGCAAGGCGAAAAAAGTCATAAAAAAAGTCATAGTATAGCAAGGCGAAAAAAGTCATAAAAAAAGTCATGGTATAGCGAGGCGAAAATTGATAAAAAAAAGTCATAGTATAGCAAGGCATAAAAAGAAAAAAAAAAGTCATAGTATAGCAAGGCGAAAATTGTGAAAAAAAAGTCATAGTATATTAAGGCATAAAACGTCATAGTATAGTAAGGCATAAAACGTCATAGTATAGCAAGGCATAAAAAGTCATAAAAAAAAGTCATAGTATAGCAAGGCGAAATAAGTCATAAAAAAAAGTCATAGTATAGCAAGGCGAAAAATGTGAAAAAAAAGTCATAGTATAGCAAGGCATAAAAAGTCAAAAAAAAAGTCATAGTACAGCAAGGCATATAAAGTCATAGTATAGTGAGGCATAAAAATATGAAAAACAAGTCATAGTATAGTAAGGCGAAAAAACGTGAAAAAAAGTCATAGTATAGCAAGGCATAAAAAGTCAAAAAAAAAGTCATACTACAGCAAGGCATAAAAAGTCATAGTATAGTGAGGCATAAAAATATGAAAAACAAGTCATAGTATAGTAAGGCGAAAAAACGTGAAAAAAAGTCATAGTATAGTAAGGCGAAAAATGTGAAAAAAAAGTCCTAGTATAATAAGGCATAAAACGTCATAGTATAGTAAGGCATAAAAAGTCATCAAAACGTCATAGTATAGCAAAGCGAAAAAAGTCATAAAAAAAAGTCATAGTATAGCGAGGCGAAAATAGTCAAAAAAAAAAAGTCATAGTATAGTAAGGGCGAAAAAAGTCATAAAAAAAGTCATGGTATAGCGAGGCGAAAATTGATAAAAAAAAAAGTCATAGTATAGTAAGGTGAAAAAAGTCATCAAAACGTCATAGTATAGCAAGGCGAAAAAAGTCATTAAAAAAAGTCATAGTATAGCAAGGCATAAAAAGTCAAAAAAAAAGTCATAGTATAGCAAGGTGAAAAAAGTCATAAAAAAAGTCATAGTATAGCAAGGCGAAAAAAGTCATAAAAAAAAGTCATAGTACATTAAGGCATAAAAAGTCATAGTATAGTGAGGCATAAAAATATGAAAAACAAGTCATAGTATAGCAAGGCGAAAATTATGAAAAAAAAAGTCATAGTGTATTAAGGCATAAAAAGTCATAGTATAGTGAGGCATAAAAATATGAAAAACAAGTCATAGTATAGTAAGGCGAAAAAACGTGAAAAACAGTCATAGTATAGTAAGGCGAAAAATGTGAAAAAAAAGTCATAGTATAGTAAGGCATAAAAAGTCATTAAAAAAGTCATAGTATAGCAAGGCGAAAAAAGTCATAAAAAAAGTCATAGTATAGCAAGGCGAAAAAAGTCATAAAAAAGTCATGGTATAGCAAGGCGAAAATTGATAAAAAAAAGTCATAGTATAGCAAGGCGAAAAAAGTAATAAAAAAAAGTCATAGTATAGCAAGGGATAAAAAGTCATAAAAAAAAGTCACAGTATAGCAAGGCGAAAAAAGTGATAAAAGTCATAGTATAGCAAGGCGAAAAAAGTCATAAAAAAAAGTCATAGTATAGCAAGGGATAAAAAGTAATAAAAAAAAGTCATAGTATAGCAAGGGATAAAAAGTCATAAAAAAAAGTCACAGTATAGCAAGGCGAAAAAAGTGATAAAAGTCATAGTATAGCAAGGCGAAAAAAGTCTTAAAAAAAGTCATAGTATAGCAAGGTGAAAAAAGTCATAGTATAGTATGGCATAAAAAGTCATCAAAACGACATACTATAGCAAGGTGAAAAAAGTCATAAAAAAAGTCATAGTATAGCAAGGGCGAAAAAAGTCATAAAAAAAGTCATGGTATAGCAAGGGCGAAAAAAGTCATAAAAAAGTCATGGTATAGCGAGGCGAAAATTGATAAAAAAAAAAGTCATAGTATAGTAAGGTGAAAAAAGCCATAAAAAAAAGTCATAGTATAGTAAGGCATAAAAAGTCATAAAAAAGTCATAGTATAGCAAGGCGAAAAATGTGAAAAAAAAGTCATAGTATAGCAAGGCGAAAATTAATTTAAAAAAAGTCATAGTATAGTATGGTATAAAAAGTCATCAAAACGTCATAGTATAGCAAGGCCAAAAAAGTCATTAAAAAAAGTCATAGTATAGCAAGGTGAAAAAAGTCATAAAAAAAGTCATAGTATAGCAAGGCGAAAAAAGTCATTAAAAAAAGTCATAGTATAGCAAGGTGAAAAAAGACATAAAAAAAGTCATAGTATAGCAAGGCGAAAAAAGTCATAAAAAAAAGTCATAGTATAGCAAGGTGAAAAAAGTCATAAAAAAAGTCATAGTATAGCAAGGCGAAAAAAGTCATAAAAAAAAGTCATAGTATAGCAAGGCATAAAAAGTCATAAAAAAAAGTCATAGTATAGCAAGGCGAAAAATGTGAAAAAAAAGTCATAGTACATTAAGGCATAAAAAGTCATAGTATAGTAAGGCATAAAAAGTCATAGTATAGTGAGGCATAAAAATATGAAAAACAAGTCATAGTATAGTAAGGCGAAAATTATGAAAAAAAAAGTCATAGTGTATTAAGGCATAAAAAGTCATAGTATAGTAAGGCATAAAAAGTCATAGTATAGTGAGGCATAAAAATATGAAAAACAAGTCATAGTATAGTAAGGCGAAAAAACGTGAAAAACAGTCATAGTATAGTAAGGCGAAAAATGTGAAAAAAAAGTCATAGTATAGTAAGGCATAAAAAGTCATTAAAAAAGTCATAGTATAGCAAGGCGAAAAAAGTCATAAAAAAAGTCATGGTATAGCAAGGCGAAAATTGATAAAAAAAAGTCATAGTATAGCAAGGCGAAAAAAGTAATAAAAAAAAGTCATAGTATAGCAAGGGATAAAAAGTCATAAAAAAAAGTCACAGTATAGCAAGGCGCAAAAAGTGATAAAAAAAGTCATAGTATAGCAATGCGAAAAAAGTCATAAAAAAAAGTCATAGTATAGCAAGGGATAAAAAGTCATAAAAAAAAAGTCATAGTATAGCAAGGCGAAAAAAGTCTTAAAAAAGTCATAGTATAGCAAGGTGAAAAAAGTCATAGTATAGTAAGGCATAAAAAGTCATAAAAAAGGTCATAGTATAGTAAGGCGAAAAAAGTCATTAAAAAAGTCATAGTATAGCAAGGGATAAAAAGTTATAAAAAAAAGTCACAGTATAGCAAGGGATAAAAAGTCATAAAGAAAAGTCATAGTATAGCAAGGCATAAAAAGTAAAAAAAAAGTCATAGTATAGCAAGCCGAAAAATGTGAAAAAAGTCATAGTATAGTAAGGCATAAAAAGTCATAAAAAAAAGTCATAGTATAGCAAGGCGAAAAAAGTTATAAAAAAAAGTCATAGTATAGCAAGGGATAAAAAGTCATAAAGAAAAGTCATAGTATAGCAAGGCATAAAAAGTAAAAAAAAAGTAATAGTATAGCAAGGCATAAGAAGTCATAAAAAAAGTCATAGTATAGCAAGGCGAAAAATGTGAAAAAAAGTCAGGATAGTAAGGCATAAAAAGTCAAAAAAGGTCCTAGTATAGTAAGGCATAAAAAGTAAAAAAAAAAGTCATAGTATAGTAAGGCATAAAAAGTCATCAAAAAGTCATAGTATAGTAAGGCATAAAAAGTCACCAAAAAGTCATAATATAGCAAGGCGAAAAATGTGAAAAAAACGTCATAGTATAGTGAGGCGAAAAATGTAAAAAAAAAGTCATAGTATAGTAAGGCATAAAAAGTCATAAAAAAGGCATAAAAAATCATAAAAAAAAGTCACAGTATAGTAATGCAAAAAATGTGAAAAAAAGTCACAGTATAGTAAGGTATGAAAAGTCATGAAAACATTATAGTAAAGGCATATTACTCAAATATTAGTTTTAAAAGACTTTTTTTTCCCCAAAACTCACCTTGGAATGAACATTCGCAGACGCCTTAATGTCACAAACACTTTTTTTCATTTTCTAATTTTCCTCAATGTAAAGTTTTCACAGGGCACTGATTCTGTGACATTGCGAGTAATACTGATGGATGGGAGAGAAACACAGAGTGATCGTTCTTGGTGTTTCTTCTCCTGGTCACAAAGATTTATTGACATGCAAACTTCAAATACTTGTACACAAACATCTGAGGAGGAATAAAAATGAGTCGAACCCGGGAGGACACACTGAGATAAATCAATCAGAGAACAGAAATCACTGAAAAGAGTGATGTAATGTGAAGAGAAGATGAGATGAAAAGTGAGATGCACTGTAAAGAAAAATGGAGATGATGTGTTTTATTTTAAACACACCTGGGCAAACAGATATTATTCTAATTAATTTTCAAATAGCGAACCACTTGATTTATGTTCATCATCCCTTACACTGTGTCAAAATAGGCTTCAGTTGTTAATTAATTTAAGACAGATCATTGTTTTATTATAGTTGATTATTACATTACAAGATGATTGGTGTTAACCTTTGACTGTCCATGATATCTCTTTAAATGTCATGTATTTAATTTTAAACTTTCTTTATTCTGTTCAGTTATTTTGTTTTCAATTTTCTTCCTACAAATGTTCTCTAATAATATGAGTAAAAACAATAAAACTAAAGAAAAAGGCCTGATGAAATTCCTCCTCTGAAGGTGTGAAAGTAGAGACATAAACCAAGTGTTCCTCTAGTTTGTCTAAACTGTTTCTGTTGTTGTTTCATTTTTAGCTGCTCAAGATCTTTCATCATTCATCATTTTGTAAAAAAGAGAATAATTTGATGAAATCTTCAATTAAAACAAACAACCAGTATGGTTTAGTTTAGTTTAGTTTAGATACTGAACACAGGTGCCCAGGTGTGTCTGTTTCGTTAATACTGACTCTTACCCTCATGCCTTCAAATCTGGACAGGGCCCTGAGGGGCCGCAGGGCCCGCAGCGTCCGCAGGGATTTGATGGCTGCGAAGTCTGAATAACCCAACGTGTTGGCCACCAAACTGACCAATGAGACCTGGAGGAGAGAGAGAGAGAGGGAACAGATAGAAAGAGACAGACAGGTGTTCGTAGACAGAGAGAAAGGAAGGAAGAGAAACAGAAGAGAGAAGCGGGACAGTTAACTTCCAGCCTAATGAAAGACAGAGAGAGAGAGAGAGAGAGAGAGAGAGAGTGGGAGGAGACTGATCCTGCACCAGCCAATCAGAACTGTGTACACAAGACACATAGAGCTGCATTGGTTTAATTATCAGCTGATTCCTGCAAAGAAGAAATGAATAAACCTGTCAGGGTCTGAATGTGATCATTAATCTTCAGTCCAAACAATCCAGATTTACTCCTGTGTCAACACTGGAGAAGAAAATGTGATTAGAGTCGGGAGTGAGACTGAATTATCTGTATTAAACCCAAAAGAAAGTCAGTTTGACTCCTGTATTAAAGAGTTTGTTGTGTCATGACAGCTTTTGAAAAGAGTTAATACATCAGACCGTATTGTAATTGATTTTGATTGTGACTCTGATGAGGTCGTAATTGGAACATTATCTCAAAACAATGTGAAATTAAAACAAAGTCTGAGACACAAATTAAAACTTGTGGATACGAACGTCTCAAGACTCAATGTCCAAGTTTTCCACAATAAAAGGAGCGTGAGAGAGAGACAGACTCTTCTGATGAGCAATGGAGATTAAAAGACAGCAATATATGCAAACATGTGGAATAGCTGATAGAAGAAAAACATGTTTGTCCATTATCTAATGTTGGTGTGACACATGAACATGGTCATAAATGGATAAATCTCTCTGACCTATTAGGAATCACTAACACCTGCTCGGTGGAAATGAGACACTGGGATCAAACTGAGCTCAGACTGAATCCACATGAAGCAGCTGCAGCACGAGGCGTATTAATGTGTGTTGTCACAGATGCTTTGAGCTGCTTCCTGTTTGTAGTCCAATCATTTAACAGGGGAGAAATGTGTCTTTGTTTTCGTCCACACGTTTTGTAAAGTTCATGATCACTTGGTCAAAGAGTTTCATCAGATTCAGATCAGTCTCAGATATTTCCTCTTTCCAAAGCCACAATGACACCGACACCAACAGCCTCTCTAAACCCTCTACAGCCACCCAGCGAAGCCCCACACAGGCGGCTGGCGGTCGCCGCCCGAGCAGCGGGTCTCAGGTCGGTCGGCTGGTTGAGCTCCAGGTGAGTTCGGCTGGTTCTTACCCTGATACCAGCGAAGCGGGACGCCGCCCGGAGCGGACGGAGAGCCCTGAATGTCCTGAGCACCCGCATGGCGGTGATCTGGTCCACAGAGATGAACTGAGCCAGCTGACCCAACACTGAGATCTACAGGGTTACACAGTTACTGTGGAGACCGACTGACGGCTGTGGAGTCGGGGTTAAACAGTTTTTCACATCACATGACCCGAGCGAGACACACACAGAATCTACGTTAAAGCCCGTTGATTTTAGAGTTTGTATCAATAAAACATTTAAACAAAAAGAAAACAGGGAGGCTTCTTACACAAATATGAAAATAACTCTGTGTGTGTGTGTGTGTGTGTGTGTGTGTGTGTGTGTGTGTATCACAGCCTGATACATCCTATTCCTCTGTGCCACACAGCTCCAGTGTTTCCACAACCTACTAAAAACACATCAATGAGCCACACTGTTGCTCTGGGTGACTTGTTCCCTCATCACCATGATCACACACACTGAGTCTCCCACACACACACACACACACACACACACACACACACACACACACACACACACACACACACACACACACACACAGTCCTGCTGTCCCAAATACTCAGTAGAGCACCAAATGTGGATTAATCTGCCGCTGAAAGTAGCCACTGACAAATTTCCTCCTGTTTCCTTTGTGAGCAGCTGTTTCAGTTAATTATGCTGAACTTTTTTAAAAATCTAAATATACATGTATATTAATATGTAAATCTGTGAGAGACAAATATATATTAAAGATTTACTCCAGTAGGAACCAATGGGCTCAGAGCTGAGAGGGAAGTGTTGAGAGACGGACCAACACTCTCTACGGGAGTCGTTGACAATAACCAAAATATAAAATAACACCAGAATGATAATTTAAAGAATATTATTTCAGATGAGTTCTAACATTTTTTCACTTATGACCCAGACTGCGCCCCCTAGTGGCCGGACACTGATTCATGCAGCTTTAAGTTAAAGGCCCTGAGTCTGTATTTCACCACTTTCTGTCTCTGTTAATAATAATCTGATGTTTCTCCTTCAGATCTGGATGGTTGGATCTCTGTGACTCAACACATCTCTCTCTCTCTCTCTCTCTCTCTCTCTGTCTCTCTCTGTCTCTCTCTCTCTCTCTCTGTCTCTCTCTCTGTCTCTCTCTCTCTCTCCCTCTCTCTCTCTCTCTCTCTCTCTTTCTCTCTCTCTCTCTTCAGGCCACTACAGTCAAATAAAAACGTCACAACACACAGTGTCATTTATGAAGATTGCCGGACTGAAAACACCCAGAGAACCGGAGAGACTGTGTCAATTTCCAACTCGATGCATGCATATGTATGGTGTGCATCATAAACTGTGTGTGTGTGTGTGAGTGTGTGTGTGTGTGTGTGTGTGTGTGTGTGTGTGTGTGAGTGTGTGTGTGAGTGTGTGAGTGTTTCACTTCACAATCTTGCCCAGAGGAGAAGAGTGAAAGAGTGTGTGAGCATTCAGATATACACATCCCTGTGTGTGTGTGTGTGTGTGTGTGTGTGTGTGTGTGTGTGTGTGTGTGTGTGTGTGTGTGTGTGTGTGTGTGTGTGAAGGTTAAAAAGCCACTGCTGATCGTTTGACCAGAGGCTGTTTGGACTTTCCTCTCTCTCTCTTTGTCTCTCTGTGTCTCTCGCTCCTGTGATTCGTGGAGTGATGTTGGCGATGTGCGGAGAGGGGGCGTCGACATACATCTCTCGTTAATGACATATGTTGTACATGTGTGACTCATGTATAAAATTACATGAAGTGTTACTGTATGCTATTTGTTATTTGCGCTATTTGTTGCTAATGAAGCGAAATGGCTCGATGGCGATGGTCCTTCCTGTCCCCAGGGTTTCACCCAAAGTGCGACGTGTTTGTGTTTTCGGAGGCGGACCTCCTCGCAGCGACACGGGGAATTTCAATGTTTGGCCATGAAGCAGGAAGTTTGTGCAACTCAAATATACATGTTTGATGACGGTCCCACACTGAGGACACCTGCATGCTAATATGACGTCACACTCACAGCGCCACCTACTGAAAACAGCATGTCGCTGCTCGCAGCTTTAATCTTGTTATGGAATTATAAATATTAATTTCATTTAACTGTATGTAATTTAGCCTCAGCAGTGATGTAGTGTAAATATTCATGTCAATAAAACTGAATTTATGTGACGCTGAGAGCCGAAGGAGAGCGAGAGAGAAAGAGAGGGAGGAGGGATACAGAGGAAATGATGGGGGGGGGGGGGGAAGAGCCAGAGGAGAGAGAGAGAGAGAGAGAGTCTTCAACTATGTGCAGATTATTGTTGCACATTTATTTCCAGCCAACCGTCTCTCCGTCTTATTGGTCAGGAGAGAGTGTGCAGAGAAACACTCACTGGTTCCTGCATCGAAAACATGACATCTCTCTTTCTCTCCCTCTGTCTTTACTCTCTCTTTCTCTTTCTTCATCTTTAACTGCGTCACTCTTTTCATTTCTACTCCTCTCTCTCTTTATACATTTCAGTTTCTCCGTTCTTGAAATAAAAATTGTTCAGAGGGAAAGAGGAACAAAAACGAAAGTACAGAAGTAAGTCTATAAAAGGTATAAAAAAGTCTTATTATAATAAGTTGTGCCAGTGTTGATGATCACTGTCACACTTGTTTTCATCACTGCTACCAACAGCTTTATAAGAGTCATGAACGACATCATCATCAGCATAAACAATTTCAGCTTGTGTTAACTCTCTCACAGCAGTCAGTGTTATCAACACTCAAAGAAATTACTAATCGATAACCGATCAATAACTCACATCGACGATGAGGAAGTCCAGCCAGCACCAGTAGTTGGTGAAGTACTTCTTGAAGCCGTAGGCGAGCCACTTGAGCATCATCTCCAGGATGAAGATGTAGGTGAAGATCTTGTCTGCGTACTCCAGGATCACCTTGACAACCTTCCTCTGCTCGATGTAGATGTCCTCAAAGGCCTGGGGGGGGGGGGGGGGTGGGGGGGGGGGGGGGGGGGGGGGGGGGGGGGGGGGGGGGTGGGGGGGGGGGGTAAAGTCATCTTAAGTAAATTGAATAAACTACAGAATTTATTAAACTAACTTACAACAAAATACTGTAAATGACTAAAGCAAATTTAGTAAACTACAGTAAAATAAAGTAAATAAAGTATAAACCTAATTTAGTACAAGAAATGAATGAAGGTAAAAATGAATAAATTAAAGCAAACTACAGTTTTAATTAATGAGTGAACTATTCTAAAAAGTAAAGTGCAGTAAATGAAGTTAATCAAAGTACATTAAAGTAAATGGAATAAGTGAAACTACAGTAAACTGAAGTGTGTGTGTGTGTGTGTGTGTGTGTGTCTGACCAGCGCTCCGGAGCTGAGGAGGATCATGAAGATGATGAAGGACTCGAACCAGCTGTGCTCTACGATCTGATAACACGTCTTCCTCATCCTCCACCAGATCTGACCGAGTCCTGCCGTCGTGTCGATGTCACAGCAGTGAAACCTGGACACACACACTGTGGGCGAGAGACACAGACACGCAGAGAGAGAGAGAGAGAGAGAGAGAGAGAGTTAGTCAGTACAATCCAAATGAAACTGAAACCCTTCGATTGTTTCCTGACTGGTTCACCTGGAGTCAGATCTCTGGTGTCCAATCAAACAGATGCATTTGTATTTATCAGTGTTTGTGTTCAGGTGGTTCTTCATCATATAAACATATGGTATATAAAATGTATATTATACACAATAACTGATACTGACACCTGAGATGAAAACAAGACAAGAAACTGAACGATGATCTTAAAAAACAGCTGATTAAAGAAAAGACTGATAGAAGCAAGTTAGAATAAAGAGTTAATAAAGTACATACAACCATCAACTGGACACTATTAACTTTATTTACATCCAACCTTCAGCGACTGTCAGACGCCGTTCACAGAAGAATCTGTTCTTGTAACAAGATCATAAGTTGTTGAAAGGAGCCGATTCTTTTTCCCTTCAGCTGCTTTTTCTTGATTTCATGAAGTTAAACAACAAAAGACTGTGTGAGTCTCTACCAGTGGTGTTACTACTGCAAACAGAGACCACACACACACACACACACACACACACACACACACACACACACACACAACACACACACACACAGCCATGTCATGCCTGCTTTGTTGTTGTACATGGATGACCCAGAGCACTAAGTGTTCTGTCTATCCCTTTGGTTTTTGTGTGTGTGTGTGTGTGTGTGTGTGTGTGTGTGTTTGTGTTCAGATGCCTTTCAGCATGAAAACATGTATTCTGTGCAGTGTGTGTGTGTGTGTGTGTGTGTTTAGAGCTGTGTTTTCTTGCATAACTTCTGACTCTGACAGATTTTAAGCTTCTGCTTCTTCACAACAATCCTCCCCGTGTGTGTGTGTGTGTGTGTGTGTGTGTGTGTGTGTGTGTAATGGACTGATGATTATAACAGATTGTAGCCTTCACTTTAAATTCACATTTATTTTCCTCACATGAAAACATTTGTTATCATTTTACCAGCGCTGCAGTTTCCCCAAAACAAAACGGTAAATGTGCCATAAAACCAAAAGTGACTGGAGCAGCTTTAAAACACAGATACGTGAGCAATGATTGGCTGTGACAGTAAATACAGACTCAGCTATTTACATTTGCATTAAAACCTCGAGCTCGAACAGTTTCTAAAGGTTTTTCTGAATCTAGAAAAAAACGCAGTGGTTTTATTATGGGATGTGGTCATCTTGTACACCACTGTAATAACAAATAATAAGAAACTTTATTTATATCGCTCTTTTCTTAAAGTTACAAAGCGCTTCACTGAGAGAAAAAGTGGAAATAAGAACAAAAGAAAAACAAAATATATTATAAATATTCGTATCGTTGGAAAATAAAACAACAACATTAATAAAAGCTTCTGATATGAAAATGTTTTAAGAAGCATTTTATGAGACACTAATGATGTTTCCTGTCTGACGTCATTCTTGATAAATATCTAAAATAATGAAATAACTTTATTGAATGACTCTGTTGCAGGTTGGAAGCAGAACATGTTGATGCGTCCTGGAAGCAGCTGGATGAATCGGTGCATCATCCGCCGAGTGAGTGCTGATAACGGGAGGATCGGATTCCCGTCCCTCCGTGTCATCGCCGCCTGCGGCACTAAAAGCTTGTCGCTAACGTTTCCAAATTCAATCAGTTTGTCTGCGAGGGCGAGCGGGACGACGAGCCGCGACCTGACGTCCTGAGCCTCAGTGGAGTGATCGGTCCGGTGAGCGACGCTGACGTGCCTCCCAGCAAGGCATGATGGGAGCTCGGCGGCTGATAGGAGGAGACTGTTGGGAAGACGGCAGGATGTGGTTGGAAAAGATCTGATCTCAGTCAACGTTCCCTGATTAAGAAAAAGTTTTGTGAGTTTGTCGATTCAACAAACACGTTTTCAAACAGACTCCGTCACGAGCCTCGACGTCTCCATGACATCACATCACACTGAAGACTAACTTAATTAGCTTGAGCTAAAGTGGAAAAAGTTTGCATCAATAAGGATTTTCTTCAGGTGGTCATTAAGAGAACTGCAGCCTGAGGGGATCGTTGTGTCAGTTTGTAGTGTGCTGGAAAATGCGTTAAACAACATGTCATGTCCAAAGAAACGTACATTTCTACCGTTTGTGCCTCTGAAACTTTGGTTCACTCTCTCTCCACTCAGTCTGAGGTTCTGGTTTCAAAGGAGGCGAAGAGAATCATTAACCTGTGGGTACATTACTTTCTGGAGAACAGGTTAATGCGACACTTCCTACTGCTGCTGCTTTCAAATTAAAAGCATTAAAAAAATCATCAAAACTACACTGAAAATATTTTCAGCATCTTAACAATATATTTTAACAGCTTTAAATTTGGCGGGAGTCACGGGATAGAGAGATGAGCTGTGTTGCTGCTGTTGTGTGGGGACACACACTCCTCATGGCACAACATATTCATCACCAGTTTTTATAAAAACAACATGGCAGGTTTCAGTTTTAATGAACGCAAAGTAACAAATTCATATTTGGGGTAAATAACATGTAATTTTCTCGGCTGAGGTCTGTGTCGGTTTCCTGTGGCAGACAGACAGAGAGGAGCATGAGCTGTGTGTTCGCTGCTCTTCACTCTGCTGATTGCAGCGTCCGCCTACATCTGTAATTAGAGCTCTGATTACCCCGGCTTTCTGTTTCCATGGCTACTAATAGGCTTTTCCCCGATACGCAGGTTGAGTAATCCAATGAAAACAAGCGAGCGGTAATCCGACACTCAATCAGCCCACTTGGCTGAGTTATTATCAATGTGTGTGTGTGTGTGTGTGTGTGTTAGGAAACCCCCTCTGCTTGTACTGACGGTAGCCTTAATAAACACTTTTGCAGCTGTAAACTTTTATTGAACGCAGCTTTAAATGCCTCATTACATCACCTGTCGGTGGAGCCGACGCCTCCTCCGGCCGCGCGCTCTCTGCTGCGCGTGGCATTGATCCGTTATCGAGCGCTACTCAGAAAACGCTGCTGAATGATCCCCTGCCAGGTGATTGCATTTGACCCTTGTTGCCTCCACATTAATGCACCATCCCCAGACACACACACACACACACACACACAAACACACTTTTAATACTAACACACACACAATTTCAGCCCCATCTCAGAAACCGTATGGTGACTGAATCTGGTTACATAGAACAGAGACAGAGACACACACACACACACACACACACACACACACACACACACACACACAGAAAACATCCTAATCTATTACGATGAAATGCTTCCCTCACAGTCTGGCTCCCTCTAATGACCCCTGACCTTTTTTTCAGCGCCACCTTCGGCACAAACTTTACATGACACGGCTTTAAGATCTGCAGCTCTGTGACCGAAACAGAAGGAATTCAAACTTTGTGTGATTTCATTTTTCCTGTGCAGCTGTCGACTGAGTGAGAATCAAAATAATAATTATTATATATATTATTATTTATTCTCTATTGTGGCAAAATTAGGTTTTGAAAAATTCACTTCCATCTTAAAATAATCATGAAATTTCACCTGTTTTTATATATATGTATATTTTATATCTATAAATCCCGTCTGTGTTCACCACAAGATGAAACACCTGAGTCGAATGTGAATGTTTGAACTGCTCAGGACAAAGTGGCAGCGACTCGGCGAGGTGGCGTGTCGACGTCTTGCTCATGGGAACGTCAGTAAACACTTCCTGCTGCAAGAGTCTCACCTCAGACCTTTCAGTGACAGGACGACAGAGCAGGAGACGCCACCCATGCTGCTGCTTCTCACACACTGCTCACTGAGGCAGAAACACACACACACACACACACACACACACGCGCACACACACACACACACACACACATATTTCCTCTCAATCGCGTGTTGTGCAGCATCACAACATTAACCAATGAGTTGGCATTTAGAGGACTAATGGGGCAGCTAATCTAATGCCTGCTGTCAGCACAGACAGCACAGTGTGTGCGTGTGTGTGTGTGTGTGTGTGTGTGTGTGTGTGCATATATATACACGAATGTGGTGGATTTCTATATTGGATTTTATATTTGCATGTGAGCTAATATAATTAGATTTTTTTGAATGTATATTAGCTGATGATATACTTTATCTGGACCTGCAGGATACACGAGTGTTTATCAGTGCGAGTAAATGTGTGTCTGTGTGTGTGTGTGTGTGTGTGTGTGTGTGCGAGTGTGGCTGGAGATAAGAGTGAAATAATGAGTAATTGTGCCACAGTGAGTGAATCTTTCTGTCTGGACGACGGAGAATGTTCCTGGTCAAATTTCAGCTTCCAGATGTGTTTGTGTCCCTCTGATTTCTGTGGCCTTCGTGGCCCAGCTGTGCACCTCATAAACACACCTGGATACAGGAAACAGCTGTAACTGCACAGTGACACTAGGGTTAAAGATTCAACTTCAGCGCCTGTTTGTATCTTTCTTTTTCCTCCTGCAGAGGCCAAACACTGACCGAGGAAACGTTCCTTTAGCATGTTTTATTTCTAAACTGGAACCGGTGAGGACTTTTCTGACGAAGGGAAAACTAAACTAAAATAATGCAAAGAGCAAGAGAGTGCGGGGACGAGCACAGAGCAGCATTCTTATTAAAATACAGGTTCACATTTTTAATACAAAACTCACAAACCAAACGTAAGTTGAAAGAAGCCTGTGGGCAGTGTATGTAGACAGACCTCATTAGCTAAAAACAGTGTTCTATAATTATGGAAGCGCTTGCAGACTGATGATATGGATAATATTAATAGAATATTAAAAATGAACCTATCCTTTAAATTTGATGTCTGTAAACACTTAGCTGCGTCTCTAAGTCTGTACTTTAAAGTACAGAATTAAAAATGTAAATAAACAATATAAAAAGAATTGAATTGAAAATATTTACATAGCTGCTTCGTTTAATGATATTATATATTATAATGTGGTTGGTGCCCCGTGTGAGGCAAGTAGCTGCTGTTTCACTTCTTTTTCTTTGAAACCTGGTTCCAGTCTGTGCTAAACTAGGCTGATATGTCCTGGATCAGCCTCCATGCTGCTCGCACATATATTCAACTGATTTGATATTAATCTTCTCATTAACACAAGTTGGAATGATGCTTTAAACAATGTCCTTCATGGGTCAAGTGTAATTTGGATCCTCGAGCACCTGCACTCCTCCGCTCGGTGTTCATTATGTCCAGGCTAAAAGAGGAATTGTTGGGTTTGACTCTATCAGCTAAAAGCAGGAAATATAAAACCAAAGTGACGACCTTCATTGATCTGGAGAGTTTTCTTTACGCCGCAGTTCTCCGACTCGTTAGCGCCGCTCGCTGAGATTTTCCCGTTCGACCGACCTTTCGTCTTGCGTGATGAATAATTAGCGGCGGGGGAGCGTCGCCATTCAGGCCGACGCACACACACTCCGTCTTACTGACAGGCAGAGGGAGCAGCGGGGAGGCACGCTGTTGTTTGTGCTTCGTAATCACAGCATGGAGGAACACACACACACACACACACACACACACACACAATCCTTCATAGCTGAAAAAGCATCTCTGTGTGGAACATAAACTATGCACAGAGAGACACACAAACGTAAGCAAACGCACACACACACACACACACACACATCGCCTGTTTTAAAAGGAAACCTTGAATCTTAGTTCTGGTGATTTTCCTGCTTCTAAAAAGCAGCTGAAGAACGAGACGCAGCTCCATAGTCTGAGGTCAGTTTCTAACCCGCTGAAGACAACACACACCTGTCGTGTCTGGCGGCGCTGTGTCATGTACCGCACACTGTTTGACATTTGTAGCACACGCTGGAAACTGCAGACGCGAGAAAAGGTCAAGGTACAGTAGACTGGATGTGACAATGTGGGAAGTGAGAATAAAAAGTTGTTGCTTTTCTGAAGCTGCTGACATGCAAGAGATACAGCAGCAGCAGCGCCCAACCTTTTCCAACACACCTCCATGAAAACCTCAGAAACATTCGGCGGCCCCACATCCCGCCCGGTAACAATATGGAGGCCAAACAACGCCTCGGGAAACATGTCGGAAGCTCAACCTTTCTTTTCTGTTTGACTTTTAGAGTCACCATCTTTCTCTTGACTCTCTTTTCTTTTAATTCTTCCTCTTGTCCATTTTAATCCATCCATTGTTTTATATTTCCTTTTATGATCCATTGTCCTCACATGAGACAGAGACAGGGACAGAGACAGGGACAGAGAAAGATACAGGGACAGGGACAGAGGCAGGAACAGGGACAGAGAAAGAGACAGGGACAGAGAAAGAGACAGGGACAGAGGCAGGGACAGGACAGGAACAGAGACAGGGACAGAGACAGGAACAGGGAGAGGGACAGAGGCAGGGACAGAGTCAGAGTCAGAGACAGGGACAGAGACAGGGACAGAGACAGGGACAGAGACAGGGACAGAGGCAGGGACAGGAACAGAGACAGGGACAGAGACAGGGACAGAGACAGGGACAGAGAAAGAGACAGGGACAGAGGCAGGGACAGGGACAGGAACAGAGACAGGGACAGAGATAGGGACAGAGACAGGGACAGAGTCAGGGACAGAGGCAGGGACAGAGACAGAGTCAGGGACAGAGGCAGGGGCAGAGACAGGGACAGAGACAGAGACAGGGACAGAGACAGGGACAGAGGCAGGGACAGAGACAGAGACAGAGACAGGGACAGAGTCAGGGACAGAGGCAGGGACAGAGACAGGGACAGAGACAGGGACAGAGGCAGGGACAGAGTCAGAGTCAGAGACAGGGACAGAGACAGGGACAGAGACAGGGACAGGGACAGAGACAGGGACAGAGACAGGGACAGAGAAAGAGACAGAGACAGGGACAGAGACAGAGGCAGGGACAGAGAAAGAAACAGGGACAGAGACAGGGACAGAGACAGGGACAGAGAAAGAGACAGGGACAGAGAACAAGACAGGGACAGAGAAAGGGACAGAGACAGGGACAGAGACAGGGACAGAGGCAGGGACAGGGACAGAGGCAGGGACAGGGACAGAGAAAGAGACAGGGACAGAGAAAGAGACAGGGACAGAGACAGGGACAGAGGCAGGAACAGGGACAGAGAAAGAGACAGGGACAGAGACAGGGACAGAGACAGGAACAGGGACAGAGGCGGGGACAGGGACAGAGACAGGGACAGAGACAGGAACAGGGACAGAGGCGGGGACAGAGACAGGGACAGAGACAGGGACAGAGGCGGGGACAGGGACAGAGACAGGGACAGAGTCAGGGACAGAGGCAGGGGCAGAGACAGGGACAGAGACAGGGACAGAGACAGGGACAGAGGCAGGGACAGGGATAGGGACAGAGGCAGGGACAGAGGCAGGGACAGAGACAGGGACAGAGTCAGGGACAGAGGCAGGGACAGAGACAGAGTCAGGGACAGAGGCAGGGGCAGAGACAGGGACAGAGGACAGGGACAGGGACAGAGACAGGGACAGAGGCAGGGACAGAGACAGAGACAGAGACAGGGACAGAGTCAGGGACAGAGCAGGGACAGAGACAGGGACAGAGACAGGGACAGAGACAGGGACAGAGGGACAGAGACAGGGACAGAGGCAGGGGCAGAGACAGGGACAGAGGCGGGGACAGAGACAGGGACAGGGACAGAGACAGGGACAGAGCAGGGACAGAGACAGGGACAGAGGCAGGGACAGAGAAAGAGACAGGGACAGAGGCGGGGACAGGGACAGAGACAGAGACAGGGACAGAGACAGGACAGAGACAGGACAGAGAAAGAGACAGGACAGAGACAGGGACAGAGTCAGGGACAGAGGCAGGGACAGAGTCAGAGACAGGGACAGGGACAGAGACAGGGACAGAGACAGGGACAGAGACAGGGACAGAGACAGAGACAGGGACAGAGGCAGGGACAGAGACAGAGACAGGGACAGAGGCAGGGACAGAGGCAGGGACAGGAACAGAGACAGGGACAGAGGCAGGGACAGAGTCAGAGTCAGAGACAGGGACAGAGACAGGGACAGAGACAGAGACAGGGACAGAGCAGGGACAGAGACAGGGACAGAGACAGGGACAGGGACAGAGACAGGACAGAGACAGGGACAGAGACAGGGACAGAGGACAGGGACAGAGAAAGAGACAGGACAGAGAAAGAGACAGGGACAGAGTCAGGGACAGAGGCAGGGACAGAGACAGGGACAGAGACAGGGACAGGGACAGAGAAAGAGACAGAGACAGGGACAGAGCAGGGACAGAGACAGAACAGGGACAGAGGCGGGGACAGAGACAGGGACAGAGACAGGGACAGAGACAGAGACAGGGACAGAGAACGAGACAGGGACAGAGAAAGGGACAGAGACAGGGACAGAGACAGGAACAGGGACAGAGGCAGGGACAGAGGCAGGGACAGGGACAGAGAAAGAGACAGGGACAGAGAAAGAGACAGGGACAGAGACAGGGACAGAGGCAGGGACAGAGAAAGAGACAGGGACAGAGACAGGAACAGGGACAGAGGCGGGGACAGAGACAGGGACAGAGACAGGGACAGAGGCAGGGGTAGAGACAGGGACAGAGTCAGGGACAGAGGCAGGGGCAGAGACAGGGACAGAGACAGGGACAGAGACAGGGACAGAGGCAGGGACAGGGACAGAGACAGGGACAGAGACAGGGACAGAGACAGGGACAGAGACGGGGACAGGGATAGGGACAGAGGCAGGGACAGAGACAGGGACAGAGACAGGGACAGAGGCAGGGGTAGAGACAGGGACAGAGACAGGGACAGAGGCAGGGACAGGGATAGGGACAGGGACAGAGACAGGGACAGAGACAGGAACAGGGACAGAGGCGGGGACAGAGACAGGGACAGAGACAGGGACAGAGACAGGGACAGAGACAGGGACAGAGGCAGGGGTAGAGACAGGGACAGAGTCAGGGACAGAGGCAGGGACAGAGACAGGGACAGAGACAGGGACAGAGGCAGGGACAGGGATAGGGACAGAGACGGTAAGAGGTGAGGTGAGACGTCGAGTGGTTCGGGAGCTGGGAAGCACAGAAAAACCTTTTCTCGGGGAAAAACAGAAGTGTGTGTTTTTTCGGGGCGACGCGGCTGGAAATAGAACAGAGGCGTGAAGTGTGAAGGTACCGTCCTAACAAGGAGACCCGGAGGGAAAACAACACTTCCCCATGTGTGTGAACCAATACTCCAGGAACCAGAGAGGGATTCTGAGAAGGACAGAGTGAAACTCCACTGGGACTTTAACAATCGTCAGCTGGAGATCTGAATATTTAGGTTATTTAATATTCTATTAAAACATTCTTCTCTTCAAATTTTATAATAATAAACTCATTATTAACAATCACAACATAAATCCTTCGTTTTTTATATTATGCTGCAAAAACAAGAACTGCTGGAAAGTCACAAAGTGCTGAAGTAACTTTAACTTGCTGATTGAAACTGTTTTACCAACATATTTTATAGTTAAATATCGCACTTTATTGTTTAGTTGAACTCCACTTTAACATCAAACTTCCACTTACAACATTAAAGTGCAACTTACACGTTAATGTGTCAGCGATGATAATAATCCAGTAACAGATGATTCATTATTTTACTCTCTGCTGTTCTGCATCATCTTATATTTTAATGTTAATACTGTTTGTGTCTTTGCTTGTGTAAAATCTGAAGTGGGACTTTATATTATGTTATATTGAAGGATTAAGGAATAAAGTACGAATTGCACTAAAGTCAAAAGCCGTCACACGGTTTGTTAAACTTGACGTGGCGTCCAACTGGAAACCTTTCAACGATTCACACAAATTTAAAGATACACACACACACAGTGGGAATCACTTCATCGCCACGTTCATCGCAGTAGAAGCTGAATTCAGTATTTTACAGGTTTTGATGCAAAAACATGCTGAAGTTTGAAAACCAGCTCTAATGATGAAGCTCAAGCTGAAAGCTCCACCATGAGTTTAAAGGTGCGGATCCATGAACTACATCCTGCCTCCAGATGGCCTCTTTGTCTCTCACATACTGCAACACAAACTTGACATTCATACACAAACACACACACACACACACACACACACACACACACACACACACACACACACACACACACACAGCTGGTGTCTGTCTGCTGTGGTTAGTCATTTTTCTGGCCTATTTCTGCAACAGCTGGCCGGTTTGCGGGAACCTCTGCTCCCACACACCACACACACACACACACACACACACACACACACACACACACACACACACACACTGTGCTGTGTCAGCATACTGGTGGTACTGGTCCAGAGTGAGGGGACTATGTGCTGAGTCAGGAGGGAGGCAGCGGCACGCCTGAGGTCCAAATCTGTTTCTGCACCTGAAATCTGTTGATACCAGCAGTGTCAAAGGTCAAAAGGTCATTTTGTCCACTGTCTGTCTTCTCTTCTCTCGTTTCCACGTCTTGTAGATTTCCTCCTCTCTTCTTCTCACTCTCATTCAGTCTCTCCATCTTTCATATTTTTCTTTCTCCTCGTTTCCTTCCACTTCCTGTTCACTCAGGTGTTTCTCCGCCTCCTTCTTCACTCCTTTTCCAGGTAGATCCGTATTCTTTCTATTTTAAGATGCGGTTCGGAAGATGGAAGAGGAAAGATGAGTCCTGCTTGTTCAGCTTTTATTCTTCACGTCTCTGTTTTACATCTTACACATCTGTTTTTCTTCTTCTCTTTCCACCTTTTCCATCTTCTCCCTTTTACTTCCCTTCCCCCCTGCGACTCCTTTTCTCCTTTCTTCCCTTCATCTCCTCCTCCTCACCTCTTTCTCTCTTGCCTTTTTTCGTCAGTCTCTTCTTCCTTCACACTTTTCTTTGTCTCTTCCTTCGTGTCCTCTTCCTCTCCCGTCTTCCCTGTTTTCTTTTCATCTTTTCAGCTTCACATTTTCTTGCTCCTCCGCCTCCCTCTCTTGTCATTTTGTTTTCCTTGGCTCGTCTTCACTAACTCGTCATGTATCTCAGCCGCTAACACACGACGTGCTGTTGACAAAACTGCAACAAAACAGGAAGTTTTGTTCATGTTTCATCCGTCGTCTGTGGCGGCTCCAGCAGCTGATCTGAGTCCAGCCGATGACAAACGTCCGCCTGCTGTGAAGGACTCTGCTGAATCAGGGAGAAGCGGGCGGCGTGTTGGGACAGTTGCGATGGACGCATCAATCTTCTAAATGAATCAAAGCTAATACAACATCTGCCGCTTGGCACACACTCTCATCCAGAGCGCCGCTCACAGGAAACAGCCCCGGCTCCGGTTTGACTGCGGACCGAGACTGAACCTGGCGTCTGACTCGACACCGAGTAAAACCAGGATCAGCACTGACACCTGCTCTTTACTGTGTGGACCGGGTTTGTCCGTCTGTCTGTCTCTGCATGTTTCAGTCAGTGCTGAGTGAGTTCAGTGTTTGTTTCTATTAATGTGAATATTCTCAGTGTTACTGCTTCTGTTCACCTGTTCACCTGCTCACCTGAGGACCTGCAACATCACTGATAACTATCAGTGTGTGTAGTGTGTTGATTCTCCTTCTATTGAACCACTGAACCACTCAGCACAAGATCTTCGGTGTTTGTTTATAACATCTTTATGAGCATGAATATATCTTCTTATAATTTGCTCTGTCTGCTTATAAACCCTGTAACAGCTGAGCAGCAGCCACAGATTAATACTGATATTTAACCCAGTGAAAAGACACGTAATAGTTTTTGCTTTTAAAAAACGTAATTTATGAAAAATGACAGGCTACTCTGAAATATATTTTTCATACGCCTCTGATCGATGTACGATATGAAGCATGACCTTTGACCTTCAACCACCAAAATATAATAGTTTCATCCTTGAGTCCTAGTGAATGTTTGTCCCAAATTTGAAGAAGTTCTGTCTACATCGTGTCCACGAGAATGAGACGGACGTACATACGCACGTTTGGACGGACAGACGGCTCTGAACCGGCGCCGGTGCGGAGGAATAAAAATGTCCAACGATGTGTAAACATGAGCGTCGCAGCCTTGTCAGCAGGCAGCCACCATTTATCAGTTTGAACCTCATGTTCTCAGAGACGTGGTCCTCGGCTGCAGGACGTCGACAAGGTCTCACAACGTTTAAAATCCAGGGTGAAGATCTGGGTGTGATTCGGTCGCACGTTTTCATGCTGAACGCAGCACCAGATATTCGTCAAGCGGTCAGTGGAAATACTCTTCCCTCCCTGCAGCTGCTGGAGATGCTTTTCTGTTTCTTTGTTCCCTGCAGAGGGTTTTCCAGCGTTTCCAGTTGACTGACCTCATTCTGTCTCAGCCCTGTTTTTTAACCTCACATCAACTCTGAAATTCAAACGGCAAATATGAGATTTGTACAATGTGAATTTTGTCTTTTTCATTTGAACTCTGTCAGTTTGTCAAGACCCATAACATAGAAACCACTTCCTCCTCTGCTGCTGTGTCTGTGTGTGGTGAACTGGGTCTAAGACAAATCTCTGCGCTCCCGGAGCAAACAGGCTGAGTCAGGAAGGAAACGAGGCGTTAGCGTTTTACCTGGGTTGGTTGGTACAGGACCATAAATCTCAGTGTGAAAGTATTGGGGCAAATGGCTCATGGTTAGTGAGAGTATCATGTGACTGCAGCGTCATGGCTTCAGACTCCCAGAGGCTTTAAACCACCAACCTGATTACTCACAATGAAGCAGCTCAGAAAATTAAAATCAGCCAGAAAAACAATGACGTGTTTTAACAAATTAGACGATAACGAACCATCAAGTCCCGATTCTGTCCAGAGTTAGCATCTTCTACAAGAGCATCAGACTCATGACGGATGATTCCATACATTATTCTTTGTTGTCAAAACCTGACGCCTACATTACCCACAATGCAACTCAACTGCTGATGGTTAGAAAGCCAACAGCACAGAAGAGGGGAGTTATGTCCGGTAAATTACTTTTCAAGCTCGTCTTCAGACAATCGCTGATTCAAATTACATCACTTGAGGACATTACAGACACTGGAGGCGTCATACTACTGTTTTCTCATATGCAGCCATACTCCCCAACACCTGGAAACACCTGGAAACACCTGGAAACACACTGCGGTGTAAGATCAGTCCAGTTCCCCTGTAACAGTTTGTATTTATACCCTAAAGAACGCTACAGAGGTGACGGAGAAAACTAGCAAACCACATTCATGCCACTGTAATTTCCTTATATGTTCAGAATGTTTGTTGAAGATGATGATGATGAAGACGATGATGAAGGTGATAAAGCTATACTGAGCTTAATCATGGGAAACCACAAATTAAGATAAACGACATCCAGAACAATCCAACAGATTCACATAATTTTCGTCCGATTTTTAAACCTTAATAACTACGATAAAATCAATAAAATATTGATCAGATTAATACCATATTAATACAGGAGAAAACATATAAAGACTAAACAACCAGAATATTTCAGGGTTTCAAGCCATTTCCTCTTCAACTGTCAACAAAAGCTGAGCAGAAGTCTCACAGAAACTCTTTAAAGATGCTTTGTACAGACTTGTTTTTGCAGATCAGCTTCACCTGTGTTGCTCTGATAATGAACATCTGTCTCACGTTGCTGAAACTGTAAAAAAAAATGTTGAATGAAGTTGATCAGAAAAACTGAACTGGATTATCAGTAGGACTCATCTAAATGTAAAACATACAGCGGTTAGTCGTCTGCATAGAGACAGAAGTAAAACGTTCTTCTCTTTAGAACATCATACGTCACAGGTGGAACTGGGGTTTCATTGGCTGGTGTGAGCCCAGTAGTACTCCAGTATTTCCCTCCCTGCTGTGTCTCTGTGGTGAACCGAGTCTAAGACAAATCTCTGCGCTCCAGGAGGAAACAGGCGGAGTCAGGAAGGAAACGAGGCGCTAGCGTTTTACCTGGGTTGGTCGGTACAGGACCATAAATCTCAGCGTGAAAGTATTGGGGCAAATGGCTCATGGTTAGTGAGAGTATCATGTGACTGCAGGGTCACAGGACAAAGATTATACTGCCGACATGTTTACTCCTTGTAACGCTGCCGCTCAGTGTGTGTGTGTGTGTGTGTGTGTGTTGTGTGTGTGTGTGTGTGTGTGCTTACTGTCTGGGAAGCAGTTGTCAGGGTCCATGGCCTCTTCGGCCATCTCTGAATACTCATCCTCTTCCTCTCCGGGCTTCCTCAGGTCCACCGTGCTGCCCTCTGATAGGCTGATATCGTCTTTCTGCTGAATAGAAAACAGCAGGAAACGACCAATCAGAACCATCGACAACTTATCGGATTCACCGCACAACAACTCTCCTCTGACGGACGCATGTCATGGAGTTAGGTGAAACACATTAGTCGTAAACTGCTGCTGCTGTGATGGACTGATCAGTTTGGATGTTTGATTGTTACAGAATATTTTCCCATGATGCTTCTGCTGCTTTGAGTTAAAAGGTATTTTAGATTTTTCTTAACGTCAACAACGTGTTCAACAACATGTTCGTCTGTTTCTCTGTTTTCTGACTGAATGAAAATGAAAAATGAGAGTTTGTGGTTTTTGGAGGAGCGACCTACTGGAACTATTTCTTGACAAACAGTGGACACACACACACACACACACACACACACACACACACACACATTAATTGTTAAAGCATGAATTCGTTGCTGGTTCTCGTCTTTACATTTGATTTATTGACAGTAAAACCTGAGCGGTGTCGTGTCATGCTGCAGACTTCCTCTGGAGTCGGTACCTGCGTCAGTTTCAGAGTTGCTGCGGGTTTATTTGTGTAGAGTGTGTTTGTGTGTTTGTGTGTTTGTGTGTTTGTGTGATGATCAGCATCATTTAGCTGCAGTGGAGCTGAACGAGTCAGATTTAATGTTATGTAACTGACAGGAATCCTGGCTGAGGAAACAGAGAGAGGCATCACCTTCCAAAGCCCCCCCCCCCCCCCCCCCCCCCCCCCCCCCCCCCTCCCCCCACCGCCGTCTGTTCGCTTTGACTCTGAGAGATCTGGGCAAAACTAGACGTCAGGAAATCCCCCCTTCACCCCACCATCCCAGCTGACTTCAAAGGTCCCTGTTTGCTAAGCATCATGGGAGTTTAACTCTACAAAGGGACGAGGGAGATGGAGGGATAGGAGACAGGTTTTCTGCTGAGGGCTGAGGAAGGAAATTTGGCAAGTTTTGTTAAAAGTCTGGACAAAGGCACAGCGGGGGTGTGAGTGTGTGGTGTGTGTGTGTGGTGTGTGTGTGTGTGTGTGTGTGTGTGTGTGTGTGTGTGTGTGTGTGTGTACAGGTGAGCTAACTACCTGAGTCAACAGCTAACTCATGAATACATTCAGAGTCTGGGAACAGAGAGCGGCCGCTGTGACGAATGCCAGCCTTGGACACACACACACACACACACACACACACACACACACACACACACACACACACATACACACACACATACAGAGGTGAAGCCAAACAGACATGAATACACACCTAATCTCTGACACACACTTACACGTGGAAATAGATCCACACAAAGAATGGATAATGTAACACACACACACACACACACACACACACGCAGCAGCCTTGGGCTGAAACCCTGTGACAGTTGACGTCCATAATGAGGGGTTTAAATGTATTTCTATTCATAAGCCGTTTCTATTGAGCTGGCAGAGACGAGCTGAAGGCAGAGAAACATCCAGGGCTGTAAGTGACACATGTAATCTGATTACCTCCATCGGGGTGAAGGATGACACTGCAGGATTTATTCTATTGGTTTGGTATCATCTCTATCAGTTGTAATAACGATGAACTCGTCAAGTTAGTTCATCAGAAAGACTTCGGAGAAACTCAACTTTAAGTTTTTTACCGACGGGACGACTAGGGTTTGATTCCAGGTCATCAGGTGACCTAACCTCCAGGCTCCTCCCCCCGTCTCTGATGAGTGTGTGCACATGCACGAGATGCACTGTCCTGTTTATTTCCTGATTACATTTATTATCATCCCTACATGACACACAGCTCTGACCACACTGTCAGGTTTTAGTGCAACAGGACCCAAATCTCAGACAATGAAAAAAGGGGGTTAAGGTGATATAAAAGAAAAGAAACTCACAACATGGATCCAAAAACTACAAAATCCAAAACTCTGGGAACGTGGGAGCGAGAGAAAGAAGGAAACAGGGAAACAGGGAGGCAAGGTGATTGAACACAGGTGAAACACATCAGGGCGGGGCAGACAATCACCAAGGAGGGAAACAGGACCAAGACAGGAAGTAAAATCACCACAAGGCACACGAGGGGAGTAATTTCAAAATAAAGTAGGAAATGAACAGATGTCTAAACATAAAGAGTCCAAACAAATAGTCGACATGAAGAGTCCAGTCAGAGCGAACCATGACGTGTGTGTGTGTGTGTGTGTGTTTGTGTGTGTGTGTGTGTGTGTGTGTGTGTTTGTGTGTGTGTGTGTGTGTGTGTGTGTGTTGTAAACAGGCCGGCATGTCTGTCATCTCAACTGTCACAGATACTGAAACCACAGGACACATCCTGCAGCTGCTTATCATTCCTGTGTGTGTGTGTGTGTGTGTGTGTGTGTGTGTGTTTGTGTGTGCGTGTTCTACATGATACCTCTCCTTTAACACTGTAAATCGAAGTGTGTGTGTTTAAAGGTGTGCGTTTCATGTAAAATCTCAGTTGCCATAGTGACAGCAGCACCATTTGCTGTGTTGCTGGTCTTCACCTGGCAGGAGGAGCGCTGCTAACGAGGACGTTTCACTTCAGACGCAGACACGAGGCGTGTTTCATCTCCTCAGACAGGAAACAAGCCGAGAGTGAAGACAACAGGTAACGTGACCGAATGAACTTGTCCAACGCAAAACAATCTCTGTCCGTGACATCACACGCACAGCTGAGCAGCGGCGTCATTAGAGGGTTACTTTGTGCATGCACCGTTTCAAAATAAAAGTCCTGTTCTTGATAGGAAGTTATGTTTCCACCCGTGTCTGTTTGTTTGTCGGCAGGAAGACACAAAAAGTCCTGAACTGAAATGCGCCGAACTTGGTAGACGTCTCATGTCAACAACATCTTGACAAATAAAATACAGACAATCTGGACCGTGAGCAAAACACAACGTCTGCTGAACGTGACGTCAGTTCGGGTTTTGACATAAACAAGATTTTCATTTCCAGGCAAAATTTGGAAAAATGAGAGAGTGGTTTTTTTTGTCTGGTGCTGTTGGGAAAGGTCACAGCTTGAAACATGTTGTGGACATAAGTTTTATTTTGTTTGGTAGAGGCTGGTTTCTTTACATTAAATTATAGTTTGTGAGTTTATATAGTAGATTTTTTTTGCAGTGTATCTGTGATGATGTAACTCGACTCTTATGTTTTGAAGTCGAAATCAAAGCACAACTACAGCGTCCATCCCCCAGCACCTGTCCCTGCAGAGGGACACCTGTACATCTGTTAGCTGGGTCCTGAACCCCGCAGGGGTCAAAGGTCGCCAGCTAGAGACTGTGTGGGTGGAGAGGTGGTGGTGGGAGGGCACGGACAGTTTTTACAAGCTGCCATTCCAGGGCAGCAAACACACACACACACACACACGCACACGCACACGCACACACACACACACACACACACACACACACACACACACACACACACACACACACACAGCAGCTGTGGACAAAGTACACCTGGCACAAACACAGCTCAGGTGTTTATAACTGTTTCAGGGGTTTGGAGCAGAAGTGACACACGGACTCGTACTGTGATGTGACCGGACTGATCCTGGTCCTGACCTGAACCAGCTCCAGCTCTTCTCTTCATCCGATCTTAAACTGGTTCTGATCCAGTTCCAGTTCCAACTCTCTCCCAGTATCTAAAACATCTGTTTTAACGAGGTCTCAGACTGAAACTCTGAAGTTTATTTCTCTTAAAATAATAGTAAACAAAAGAAAACTAATTAAAATTAAAATCACATAAAAAGACTGAAGGATACTGTTGTTATTCATCTATAGTTTTATTATGGACATTAATATGTTCAACAATGACATCGACGTCTTCAGAAAAGCAGAAAAGTGCGACACTGACGTCAAATGTAAATTCAAATCTGAATTTGTGTTTGAAACTTGCAGACGCGTCGATATCAATAATTATAAACTATGTTTGTTACGACATTAAATGGCAAAAATAAAAACATCCTGATCGTCTTTAAAATGATTTTAAACCAACTTTCAGACATTTTCAGATCACTCTGTTCACAGCATGAACATGTGGAGGGCGACCTTTACGTCTGCCACTGTACACCCCGCGGTCTGACCTTTGACCTCTGCTGTCGACTGCGTCCGCCTCGACCAGCTGATTCGAGCAGTACGCGACAGTAAAACGGCGCTCTGTGATTTATGACGCCATTAAAAGGCGCAGGTCAGATATTTAATCATTACATAACCAAACACGGGGTCTATTAAAACAGAGCGCCGCCGCAGCTCAACGGCTTCTGTTTACAGTCAGCTGTTTGTAGACCCCAAAATAAATTACACACAAAAGACCTGCAGGGGGAGGAGAGATGGGGCGAGAGATACAGAGAGGTGGAGAGGGAGGGAAAGAAAACATGAAATCACAGCTGGGAGAGAGGAAGAGAC
>NC_079383.1:22294352-22299352 GCF_021018895.1 Seriola aureovittata
TGCTCCGTATCTTTGAGTCTGTATTTCACCTGTATCAAGTCCTTCAGCCAAATATATCAGAGACACGAACACAGTGAAATGAGACTTTGTGGAACCTGGTTTTTATTAGTTTCAGTGAACGGCTCCTCGCTGTGTGAATTCAGTCGCCACAGGACGCCAGGATCAGACACCGGCACAGGGAAATAAAAACTCACTCCTCAGTGACGAAGAATTATTTCCTTCCTGGCAACAAACAACAACAAAAAAAAACTGTTTCTGGTGTTTTTTTAGTTTTATGGAAAATCTGTGATTTAATACTGAACTGGTTTTAAACTGTATTTATATTCGTCATGTTTGGATGCTTCATGTAAATCCCTCACGTCTCGTCTCTACCTGTGTGCTTTCTCCTCACATTTAACAAGAGCTGCTTTAAAGACTTCTGTCTCCGTCCAGATGTTTCCTCCCACCTTCATTTATCAAACCCACAATTTACTTATTAAATAAATCAATCGCACTTTGACTAATAACTGCTGATTCTTGTTTTTCTGAACGTGTCGGAGAATCGTGATGATTAAAACGCGTGAATACGTTTAATGAGAGAGAAGGGTGAGAGGAAAAGAATAAAAAGAACATGTAGAAGTGGAGGAGAGGAGGAGAGGAGGAGAGGAGAGGAGGAGAGGAGGAGGAGAGGAGGTGGAGAGGAGGAGAGGAGAGGAGGAGAGGAGGAGAGGAGGAGAGGAGAGGAGGAGAGAGGAGGAGAGGAGGAGGAGAGGAGGAGAGAAGGAGAGGAGGAGAGGAGGAGAGGAGAGGAGGAGGAGAGGAGAGGAGGAGAGGAGGAGAGGGGGAGGAGGAGAGGAGGAGAGGAGGAGGAGAGGAGGAGGAGAGGAGAGGAGGAGGAGAGGAGAGGAGAGGAGGAGAGGAGAGGAGGAGGAGGAGAGGAGGAGGAGAGGAGGAGGAGAGGAGAGGAGGAGGAGAAGAGGAGGAGGAGGAGAGGAGGAGAGGAGAGGAGGAGGAGAGGAGAGGAGAGGAGGAGAGGAGAGGAGGAGGAGGAGAGGAGGAGAGGAGAGGAGGAGAGGAGAGGAGAGGAGGAGGAGGAGAGGAGGAGAGGAGAGGAGGAGGAGAGGAGAGGAGGAGAGGAGAGGAGAGGAGAGGAGGAGGAGGAGAGGAGGAGAGGAGAGGAGGAGGAGAGGAGAGGAGAGGAGGAGAGGAGAGGAGGAGGAGGAGAGGAGAGGAGGAGAGGAGAGGAGGAGGAGGAGAGGAGAGGAGGAGGAGAGGAGGAGGAGGAGAGGAGGAGAGGAGGAGGAGAGAGGAGAGGAGGAGGAGGAGAGGAGAGAGGAGGAGGAGAGGAGGAGAGGAGGAGGAGAGGAGAGGAGGAGGAGAGGAGAGGAGAGGAGGAGAGGAGAGGAGGAGGAGGAGAGGAGAGGAGGAGGAGAGGAGGAGGAGGAGAGGAGGAGAGGAGGAGGAGAGGAGGAGAGGAGGAGGAGGAGAGGAGGAGAGGAGGAGGAGGAGAGGAGGAGAGGAGAGGAGAGGAGGAGAGGAGGAGAGGAGGAGAGGAGAGGAGGAGGAGGAGGAGAGGAGGAGAGAGAGGAGAGGAGGAGAGGAGGAGGAGAGGAGGAGGAGGAGAGGAGGAGAGGAGAGGAGGAGAGGAGGAGGAGGAGAGGAGGAGAGGAGAGGAGGAGAGGAGGAGAGGAGAGGAGAGGAGAGAGGAGGAGGAGGAGAGGAGGAGGAGGAGAGGAGGAGGAGAGGAGGAGGAGGAGAGGAGGAGGAGGAGGAGAGAGGAGAGGAGGAGAGAGAGGAGGTGAGGAGGAGGAGAAGAGAGAGAGGAGAGAGGAGAGGAGGAGAGGAGGAGAGGAGGAGGAGAGGAAGGAGAGGAGGAGGAGGGAGGAGGAGAGGAGGAGAGGAGGAGGAGAGGAGGAGGAGGAGAGGAGGAGGAGGAGGAAGAGGAGAGGGGAGGAGAGGAGGAAGAGGAGGAGGAGGAGGAGAGGAAGGAGGAGGAGAGGAGGAGAGGAGGAGGAGGAGAGGAGGAGAGGAGAGGAGAGGAGGAGAGGAGGAGAGGAGGAGGAGAGGAGGAGAGGGGGAGAGGAGAGAGGAGGAGAGAGAGGAGAGGAGGAGGAGGAGAGGAGGAGAGGAGGTGGAGGAGAGGAGGAGGAGGAGGAGGAGAGGAGGAGAGGAGGAGGAGGAGAGGAGGAGAGGAGAGGAGAGGAGGAGAGGAGGAGAGAGAGAGGAGAGGAGGAGGAGGAGGAGAGGAGGAGAGGAGAGGAGAGGAGGAGAGGAGGAGGAGAGGAGAGGAGGAGAGGAGGAGAGGAGGAGGAGAGGAGGAGAGGAGAGGAGGAGAGGAGGAGAGGAGGAGAGGAGAGGAGGAGAGGAGGAGGAGGAGGAGGAGAGGAGGAGAGGAGGAGGAGAGGAGGAGGAGGAGAGGAGGAGGAGGAGGAGGAGGAGGAGGAGAGAGGAGAGGAGAGGAGGAGGAGGAGAGGAGGAGAGGAGGAGGAGAGGAGGAGGAGGAGGAAGAGGAGAAGGAGAGGAGGAGAGGAGAGGAGGAGGAGAGGAGAGGAGGAGAGGAGGAGGGGAGGAGGAGGAGAGGAGGAGAGGAGGAGAGGAGGAGAGGAGGAGAGGAGGACTGTGTCGTGGCAGGTGTGCTGCAGTTGAAGCGCTGGCTCAGGGAAACACATTCAGCCGCTCGTTTGTCATGAAGAGAAACAGCAAACTAAACATCTGCTCACCTGCTTCACACACACACACACACACACACACACACACACACACACACACACACACACGAAACGAGGTCTGCAGGATACAGCAGGAATTCGACTTTAAAAAGGAAGCACTTTCAAAGTAAAAGCGGAGGAACAAAGACGTCACACTGAATGTGTTCAGACATAAACTCAAATAAACGAAACGAGTGTTTGATACAAAATCTATAAATCTATATATAATCTATATAAAATGTTGGCACTCAATGACTCTACTCGAGCTGCTGGAAACATCTGGATGTGACGTTTCATCTTCCACATCTGTCCGGTGGTCAGAAATGAGAGAGAGAAACTTCTCTATGAAAACTTTAATGTTTTTAAACGTTTCAGGAAGAGTGAAAATACACACACACACACACACACACACACACACACACACTCCCCTGCCCCAGTGCCTTCTGGGTATTAGTGTAACATCATGAGGCTCACTGTCACGGCAACCAGGTCTCACATCCTCCCCGGCGACCGTTTCCGTGACGAAGGTTTGACATGTGAACGTGACTGATGTGATGTCACAACGCGTCTTTTCTTCTTTCCTCTTTTTTTAACATTTGATTTTAATTTGATTATTTTTTCCTTCATCCTTTGTTCATCTCTCTGCTCTTCCATTTGTTTTCTCTTTCATTTCTCTTTCTTCCTTCTTCCTCTCTATTCCTCTCCCTCTCATCCTTCCTTCCTTCCTTGTTTTTATCCATGTATCCTTCCATTTGTTCTTTGTTCTTCCTTTGTTTCCTTCCCTTTCCTCCTTCTTTTTCCTTCTTTCTTTTGTTCCACTTCTCTCCTCATCCTTCCTTCCTTTCCTCCTTTCATTCGCCTTCAACTCTGCGTGTTACGAGGTGTGACACTCGACATCTCATGACAAAAAAACACAATCATGCACACACAGACGCACACATGCATAAATGCCTTCAAGTGCACGCACACACACACACACACACACACACACATACACACACACACACACACACACACACACACACACACACACACACAAGCACAATGGGGCTGTTCCTAAAGGGATAAATCACCTGAACTGGAAAGGTTCGGTCATCATGACACACACACACACACACACAGACACACACACACACACACACACACACACACACACACACACACACGTTTTGGCATATTCACTCAGTCAGGTCAGCATATCCCTCTGCAGGAGGAGATACAATTCCTGCCACTGACAAGAGAAGAATAAGAGGCTGTTGACTGCTGCATGCGTGTGTGTGTGTGTGTTTGTGTGTGTGTGTGTGTGTGTGTGTGTGTGTGTGTGTGTGTAAGCTGTCTGGCCTATCAAGCTCGTTATTAAATATCCATGAGACCATTAAGCTAAATAGATGAATGAGACTCTATTACTGCTGCACACAACACACACACACACACACACACACACACACACACACACACACACACACACACACACACACACACACACACACACACACACTCACACACACACACACACACGCTTCATGATCCACTGACTGGTGAATATGAGAACACACTTGACTGTTTATTAACTAAAACGTGTAGAAGAAGAAAAAAAAGATGAAGAAATGCGTGAACTCAAAGTGTATTCCTTTCCTCCTTTCATTCGCCTTCAACTCTGCGTGTTACGAGGTGTGACACTCGACATCTCATGACAAAAAAACACAATCATGCACACACAGACGCACACATGCATAAATGCCTTCAAGTGCACGCACACACACACACACACACACACACACACATACACACACACACACACACACACACACACACACACACAACACACACACAAGCACAATGGGGCTGTTCCTAAAGGGATAAATCACCTGAACTGGAAAGGTTCGGTCATCATGACACACACACACACACACAGACACACACACACACACACACACACACACACACACACACACACACACGTTTTGGCATATTCACTCAGTCAGGTCAGCATATCCCTCTGCAGGAGGAGATACAATTCCTGCCACTGACAAGAGAAGAATAAGAGGCTGTTGACTGCTGCATGCGTGTGTGTGTGTGTGTTTGTGTGTGTGTGTGTGTGTGTGTGTGTGTGTGTGTGTGTGTAAGCTGTCTGGCCTATCAAGCTCGTTATTAAATATCCATGAGACCATTAAGCTAAATAGATGAATGAGACTCTATTACTGCTGCACACAACACACACACACACACACACACACACACACACACACACACACTCACACACACACACACACACACACACACACACACACACTCACACACACACACACACAC
>NC_079383.1:22301852-22309352 GCF_021018895.1 Seriola aureovittata
AACTTTTTGGTTTTCATTAACAAAACAAAAAAGAAATTGATCCGTTTTCAGTTTTTTGATCATTAGGAAACGAGCTGTTCGTTGGTCGTCAAGTACACGAGCCCTGATCCTGCAATAATTAAAATCACCTGATATTTCATTAAAGAATAAGAAAACAAATTCAAAATACGTGAAACTTCTCAACACTCAGAGCCACAGACTCGTTTCAACCAGGTCCAGAAAAGTTCTGAGGTTCAACACGTGACCTGCTCCAACACACCAGTACCACACACCAGTACCACACACCAGTACCACACACCAGTACCACAAACCAGTACCACACACCAGTACCACACACCAGTACCACACACCAGTACCACACACCAGTACCACACATCAGTACCACACACCAGTACCACACACCAGTACCACACATCAGTACCACACACCAGTACCACACATCAGTACCACACATCAGTACCACACATCAGTACCACACACCAGTACCACACACCAGTACCACACATCAGTACCACACATCAGTACCACACACCAGTACCACACACCAGTACCACACACCAGTACCACACACCAGTACCACACACCAGTACGACCAGCAGCTCTTTCAAACTGTTCTGGAAATTACTGCCACATGTAAAGGTCAGAGGTCACCAGTCATCAGTTATATAACTTCCAGCCTGAAGATCGACAAACACCACATCACGCCTCATGTTTGATTCACGTCTTTTTACACACTTCCTGTTTTATTTTGATATCCCTAACTCTCCTCTCGTTTCAGATTTACTTCCTGTCCTCGTGTGTTTCCCGCCGCTGTTTTCTAGCGTCGTTGTTTCTCGTGTGTGACCTCAGTTCAGACCACAGGTGACTCCTCCTCGCGCGGTTTCAGTGCTCGACACAGCCGCCATGACACCGGCGGAGTTTACCGAAGAAAGGTCACTCACCACCAGGTTTCCGATGACCATGACCAGCATGAAGACGAGAATGCAGAGCGGCTGACCCGCGACCTCCATGCAGTCCCACATGGTCTCGATCCACTCGCCGCACAGAACCCTGAACACGATGAGGAAGGAGTGGAAGAAGTCCTTCATGTGCCAGCGAGGAAGAGCGCAGTCCTTCGAGATCTTACACACACAGTCCTGAAGGTGGAGAGAGAGAGTGATGTAACCCATCTGTAGACTTACACACCTGTGATGTCATGATCAGAGGTCAGAGGTCAGACACGTTACCTGGTAGTTCTTTCCAAACAGCTGCATGCCCACCACGGCGAAGATGAAGACGATGATGGCGAGGACGAGCGTCAGGTTTCCCAGAGCGCCCATGGAGTTCCCGATGATCTTGATCAAGGTGTTGAGAGTCGGCCATGAGCGAGCGAGCTTGAAAACACGCAGCTGGGAGGAAAAAGAGAGAGAATTTCAAAATAAAAGTAATCCTAAGTGGTATTTCCTGTTTAGATTAAATGAAGCTGGAAGTAAAGGACAAATATGGAAAATCCCTGTTGGAGTCAACCTCAAATTAAGAGTTTGTTTGAGTCTGTATTGTAGCGAAACCTCCCAGCATGCAATGGGGCAACAGACTTATGGACATAATTCTCATTTTATGCGCATTTCCTGTGTTACTACTAATAGGAAAATAACAGGAGCTTCATGTCGTGTTTGTTTGTCTATAACATCTCTTAGTTTTCTTGACAAGAGGAGAACGAGGGAAGGACATCCGAGATAAAAGAAAGAAAATTAAAACGGAAGAAGAAGAAAAAACAAAAGGAACAAAGAAAAAAGAGAACAGAGGAAATAAAGACAAAGAAACCAAAGAGAAACAAAAGAAGAGGCAGAAAGAAAAAGAAAGAATCAAAGTGAACGTGTGTTTGTTTATTAGTGTTTGTGTGTTCGCCTGTAGCAGAACCTGACAATACCCAGAGTGACACTCAGAGAGACTGACGCAGACAGCCTTCAAGGATCCCTGTGTGTGTGTGTGTGTGTGTGTGTGTGTGTGTGTGTGTGTGTGTGTGTGTGTGTGTGTGTGTGTGTGTGTGTGTGTGTGTGTGTGTGTGTGTGTGTGTGTGTGTGTTGCGGGGTGATGTTGACAGCCACCGTCCTCGTCTTGTTTTTCTTGTTCGGCGGCACCGTGAGGTCGGCCGCAGCTGAACTTCTGTTTTGAGTGACATCGCTAATCATCGGCCAATCATCACATCCCCCCCGTGTGCTGTGACACGTCACGCCCAACGCTGCCACTTCATTGGCCCACCAGCTGTCAATCAACCAGCTCACACAGCTCATTGTTCTCTTTTTCTTTTGCTCTTCACTGCTTTTATTTGTTTTTGTTCTTTTTGATCAAACTGTCGCTGTTTATTTATTTTCTCTTGACGAGCCGGAGAGGAAAGTCAATTTCTACTTTATTTTTTATTGCCAGGATCATTTTTCAAAAGATTTTCTATTCACCTGCTGCTCAGGTTGGTTTTCACAGATATTAAAAAAAATGTTTTTGTCTGTTTTTTTCCGCAACAAAAATTTAAATTTTGAAAACAAAAAAGGTTTTTTTTTGTCTGTGAAAAGAAGCCGTGAGAGGAAAGTCATTTTCTTTTTTTCTTGGAAGAAAGAACTTCATATATCATTTGCCTCTCAGGGGTTGTTTTCACTCGCCTTTCAGGGCTTTGATACGAGCCACTTTCTCTATTATTATTATTTTTTGCTAATACACTTGTTTGGTCTCTTCAGAGTCAAACATGGTCTTTGTTTCTTTCTGCGATCACGTCATGTGCATGAAAACGAATAACTCTTCCGTCTGTAACTGAACTCCTTCGCTCGGTGTGTAGAAGAGTTTTCCCGCTGTGTTTTCAGGACTCACCAGTCTGAAGGAGCGCAGCACGCTCAGCCCCTCCACGTCGGACAGGCCCAGCTCCATGAGGCTGAGGCAGACGATGATGCTGTCGAAGATGTTCCAGCCCGTCTGGAAGTAGTAGTACGGATCCAGAGCGATGATCTTCAGAACCATCTCCGCTGTGAAGATCCCTGAGAACACCTGACACGGAACCAGAGACCAGGAGGAATTTAAACACATGCAAAATTAAGACATAAGACATAATTAACCTTTTAACAGCCGAATGCAGCAGTGAATTATATCTGGATTATTTTTACAAAAAGACTCAATGTGTCTGTAATTCAAATCAAACTGAAGATATTAAATCTGAGTAAAAGAACCAATTAAATGTTCTGAAGTAATAAAGGATTCACAAGAAATCTAAAGCAGTGACGAACACCAGGAGCTCTAAGGATATTGGAGAGAGCTGTGTCTCACACACACACACACACACACACACACACACACACACACACACAAAGCTAAAATGTGGACACATACAAGCAGGGACACAAAGACAGTCAGGTAAGGACACACACACAAACACACACAGAGCTAAATGAAGGGCAGAGTTAGCCAAAAGGTAGGACATTTCAGAATGGGTTAGGTTCACACACAAATGCAAACACACAAACACACACACACACACACACAGACATGTCACCTCCTATAACTGCAGCTGAAGTTCTTTAAAAGCCAACAGGAGCTCAGCTGCTGAGAACAAAGGGACGTTCCAGCACACTGACCTGACATGCTAATGTTAGCATGGAAGCTAACATCATACCATATTTTCTTCTTCTTCTGTGTTTTATTTGAAGTGTTGATCCATCAGAAGATATAAAAACCATCTCAGTGTAGTTTTACATCTCCTCTCTCAGGCTTCTCTCTGCAGCTCTAGTAACAACAGGTCGGTGAGCCAATCAGAAGAGAGGAGGCTCTGAGCCTCTCTTCTGATTGGCTGACTGTTTTCTGAGTGATCCAATAAAAATAAAGCAGATTTCAGGTAAAAACACTTGGAGAAACCAAATCCTGCAAGGTTTGGATGGTGGGTCCAGGTGGGCGGGGCTTGGTGACTGCTTTGTTGTGACATCACAAAGTTCCAGAAGTCCTGACGGCTGGTTTTAAGGCTCAGTTTCTGAATACAGGCTGTGTGCATTTCTCTGTGGACTGAGGCTTTGATACTTTCACAGTATTAATATAGAAGCTAGAGCTGATCTATAATCACACTACACATGGACACACACCTTCACACTGGAGGGAGCTTTTTTTAAATCCTCTACCATGATGCAACGGGACGATCAGGACCCACCTTGACACATGACTTTTGAAATGCAGGTGAACGTTAATGAATGAATGCTTATTGAAACCGGAGCGTTGGATGTGCTGCAGCTGCAGACGTGTGCATGAAGGCAGCAGATCTTTGTGAGAACAGCTCCTGTCATGATTTGGTGAATTAGAGAAACTCAGACTTATTCCACCATCAGCTGTTTCCTCTGTGGTCTGATCTCTTAAGCCTCTCTGCAGACCTCAGCTCGTCCAGCGCTCGCCTCGCTCTGCTTTACATCACGTGTGTGTTTGCTGCGTTTAAAGTATGTGTGTGTGTGTGTGTGTGTGTGTGGTGTGTGTGTGTGTGTGTGTGCAGCTCCTCTACCTGCTTGCTGTTCCAGACAGAGGGGATCCTCGATGTGACACCGGCTACGTGACACACGTGTGTTAGTGTGTTCCTGTGTGTGTGTTCCTGTGTGTGTGTGTATCTGTATGTGTGTGTGTGTGTGTGTGTGTGTGTGTGTGTGTGTGTGTGTGTGTGTGTGTGTGAATAAAAGTTTTATTTTTTGGGGGTTTAATAAACTGTGACCGACTATTTTTTGTCTGTGAGTGTGTGTGATGCACAAAATCAGAGGCTCTCTCTGGGGTTATCTCTCTCTTGCAAACACACACACACACACATGCACACACACACACACACACATACACACGCACACGCGCACACACACAGATGATCCTCTCATATGGGCTCATTAACTCTGTAGTGCGTTGATTAGCTACTCAACAATCACGCTGTTATTACTGACATCAGGAGAGCCTCTGTCTCATCCTCTCTCACTTACACACATTTTTATCAGTTTGTGTGTGTGTGTGTGTGTGTGTGTGTGTGTGTGTGTGTGTGTTGATGAAGGAGGCTCTCTCAGGACAAACAGCTGAAGAGGAAAATGTGAAATGAATCAGAGACTGAATTTTAAACAAAGAAGAAGAGGAAGTGATGGTGGCATCAGGTTGCTGGTTTGAATCCTGCCTGGATACAGTCACTATGTTTCAGCCTCCTGAGCACTGTAGTAGTGTGTGTGTGTGTGTGTGTGTGTGTGTGTGTGTGTGTGTGTGTGTGTGTGTGGTGTGTGTGTGTGTGTGTGTGTGTGTGTGTGTGTGTTGACGTCAGGCAGAGTGACGTTAATGAAGTTAAACACAGTTCAGCTGTCAGATGGCAGCCCGCTGAGGGAGCACATAACACACACACACACACACACACACACACACGCACACACACACACAGAAACGTTTTATCGACCGTGTGTTTGGAAATACTAATTTTTTAAACTGTTTATTTAAAAAACTTTAAAAAACAAATCCATTTTTTTTATTCATTAAACTGATAAAAGTGAAACAACTAAATAAAATCTATTGATCAAAGTTCATGTTCATGTATTTATATCAGATTCAGTTCTACGCTCAGAGTCTGTGTCTCAGCTCCAGATGCTTCTGGTGTTTCAGGGTGTTTCTGCAGCAGGAAGCAGCGCTGCAGGTGAAAGACGTCTGACACTCGCTGGATCTGAACCTGAACTCAGATCCGCTTCAGACTGAAGGTTCGTTTCCTGTTTGTGGGACTCAGTGATTGGTGGAGAGTTTCAGACACTGACTGAGGGATGAAAAACTACCCTGACCAGCAAGTGTCTGTGTGTGTGTGTGTGTGTGTGTGTGTGTGTGTGTGTGTGTGTGTGTGTGTGTGTGTCTGTGTGTGTGTGTGTGTGTGTACTGCTGGCTCACAAACAGGGGATGTCGACATCAGCACTCACTAATAACAGTAACATCAGCAGAGAGAGGATGACACAGCCTCTCTGTGTGTGTGTGTGTGTGTGTGTGTGTGTGTTTGAGAGACATGTGATTATTTTTTTCACAACCAGGCAGATGTAATGAGTGAGCACCACAACACACACACACACACACACACACACACACACACACACACACACACACACACACACACACACACACATCCTAAGTCCCTAAGTTTTAGTATTCCCCAGCACTGCCCGAGTGCCCCTGAGCAAGGGCAGGAGCGTGCTGGTCAAACGAGATCACAGTCACAGCAGAGGACTGTGTGTGTGTCACATGTGTCGTCCTCTCTGCGTCTCTCTCTACAAACAAGCTTCATATCAGCCGGGTCCTGGAGTCCCGCCTGCTCCAGACTGGAGTCAGGGACAGGACAGGTGGGGACAGACAGGCGGGGACGGTGGGGACGGTGGGGACGGGACAGGTGGGGACGGGACAGGTGGGGACGGGACAGGAGGGGACGGGACAGGCGGGGACGGTGGGGACGGGACAGGTGGGGACGGGACAGGTGGGGACGGGACAGGAGGGGACGGACAGGAGGGGACGGACAGGTGGGGACGGACAGGTGGGGACGGGACAGGTGGGGACGGGACAGGTGGGGACGGACAGGAGGGGACGGACAGGAGGGGACGGGACGGACGGGACAGGCGGGGACGGTGGGGACGGGACAGGTGGGGACGGGACAGGAGGGGACGGACAGGAGGGGACGGGACAGGTGGGGACGGACAGGTGGGGACGGGACAGGTGGGGACGGACAGGTGGGGACGGGACAGGTGGGGACGGACAGGTGGGGACGGGACAGGAGGGGACGGGACAGGTGGGGACGGACAGGAGGGGACGGGACAGGTGGGGACGGACAGGAGGGGACGGGACAGGTGGGGACGGACAGGTGGGGACGGACAGGTGGGGACGGGACAGGGACAGGTGGGGACGGACAGGTGGGGACGGGACAGGTGGGGACGGACAGGTGGGGACGGGACAGGCGGGGACGGGACAGGCGGGGACAGACAGGCGGGGACGGTGGGGACGGGAACTGACCCCCCCTGAATGCTGAAGGTTCGGTTCTGAAACCTGCTTCACAAAATGTTTGGGATGAGGTGGAGAAACGATCTGATCTCTGTTTAACGAGCTAAACGAGTCTTTTTGGAGATACGGTAAATTAACCTGCGTTAACCTGTAGTTAACGACCTCTGGTCACAGACGAAGACGTGAGGCTGGTGGTTGTAAATGATCTCGTCACCGGAGCTGGTGTGAGGACGAACACGACCCTGACGTTCAGCTCATCATGTGACAGATATCAACAACGTCAGTAACAGCCTGTTCTCAGAAAGCCTGCGCACTTAACGCACAGCGCGGCTCTGTGGGTAAAAGCCTCCACTAAATGTATGTATCCTGTAGATCTGCCATCAGGAAGGTTAGGTAAATGCTATGTAAACATCTGTGAGGATTAGAGGTTTTGTCCTATAAAGAACTGAGCGGCGAAGACGTTTATGTCGACATCAAACTGCAGCCGAGGAGACGCCAACATCTGAGGGACACAGT
>NC_079383.1:22314352-22339352 GCF_021018895.1 Seriola aureovittata
GTTGCATTGATGGAATTCATTATTCAAATGTTTCAGCATTTTAAATTTTACTTTAGTGAAAGTTTTGGCAACAGAATGAATGAAAGAATGAAGAGTTGATTCTTTCATCCATAATAAAGCATCTTGTTTTATATTAATGTTCTTTATGTAAAACCTCCATCTTCAACTTCTGTCTGGACGGATGATCATTCCTCTACTCTCTCCCTCCATTTCCTGTTTCCTTCCCTCTGTCAAATAAAAGCATAAAATGGCCAAAACAATAACTTACAAAATTTTTTAAAAAATGTAGTGAAATAAAAAGTAAAGTGGTGGATGAGAGGAAGAAAATGCCATTAAATGTAATTTAGTAGCTGCTCTGGCTTTTAATAATTAGGTCATTTGACCCAATTCTCATGTAATTGTAAAGAAATATTTAATTTTAACACCTTCACCTTTCATAGCAACTGATGAAGATCATGTGATGTGAATGAAAGCTCCAAAACTACTAAAAAAGAACATTAAATATTATATTTGATCTAAAGTTGTGCAGGTTTGAACGCTGCGCGGCGGCTCCACATGGATGTATAAAGATAAACCTGACGGGGGTCTCGGGGGAGCTGGGGGGGGGGGGGGTGGGCGCCTCACACAGATGAACCTGGATGAACCTCATTTGCTCAGGTGTGATTACATAACACTTCCTGGTATCTGTTCCTCCAATGAGACATGACGCATGGGCCTGAAGGTCGCCGCCCACGACGACGCCTACATCCTGTCTGTGTGCCAGGCAGGGAAGCACCGGGGAAACACACACACACAAACACACTAACAGCAGCCAGCCGTGCACTAATTCAGCTTCCGTTAGCTGCTGTCGGTTGCTATGGTAACGTTTCCGTGGCAAATAAGCGTGTGCTCCCTCTCTCCTCCTCCACCTCCTCCCACCCGTCTCTCCATCAGTCTGAGCAGCAGGACGACAGCTCCGTGTTCTTCATGGACACGAGCAGAGAGGAAAACTGATCTGAGAGCTGCTCTGGACCCCCCCCCCCCCACACACACCACACACACACACACACACACACACACACACACACACACACACACACACACACACACACAACACCACTCAAAGAAGCCACGCCCTCAATCCTCCATAACTTTAGTCCTTAATAAAATGTAAACAGGTGAGTTATATAAACAGGTGTCATGAGCCTGTTGGAGCCAGACTCTAGTGGCCGTTAGAGGAACTGCAGCTTCTGGTTCTTCGTGTTTCAGCCTTGGAGGTTGATGTTCGGTCTCGTGGCGACCGACAAGTTTTAGGCCTATTTGACTTTTTAAAGCCTCTTTGTTAAGTTGTTATTATATAATTTATTACATAAAAACATTCTGTTTGAATTTTAATTTTAAAGCCCTGATGAAGTAAAAACTGAGACATAAAACTTTATGGCGGAGCAGCTGTGCTGACTGTACAGGTGTCCCTAATAAAGTGGACACATTCTCCCTCTTCTTATATAAGAGTGTAGATCTGGGGGCAGGCTGTCAGCCGGTGGAGGTGGCTGAACACCTCCAGGCGTGGAGCTGCTGCGTTCGCCCTCATGATTCTCTGACCCACTGCCTGATGGGAAAAAGGCTCAACTGTAAACAGGTATTAAAATAAACGTAATCCCCGATGACAGGAAGCCGCCTGCGCTCAGCTGCTGCAGGTTTCCCAGCGCTGCTCACCACCTGAACCACACGTCACTGAACCACCTGGAAAACGAAGTCTTTCAAGGATTTCAAGGACTTCAGAAAAGTCAAGAGGAAGTGGTGGCAATTTTTCAAAATAAAGCAGACATCAACTGATAATGGTAGACGTCTCTGCTCCTGCTGCTTCTCTGCACAGGTGAGGCTGCATGCACATCTGCAGCCAAACAAGCGTGTGAGAGAGTGACTGTGACACACACACACACACACACACACACACACACACACACACACACACCCACACACACAGGTGTTCTCTGTTTCTACATGTTTGGTCACTGACTCATGCAGTGTGACAGTGAGCTGATTATCATATCTGCTGCTTGTTTCTAAAAGGATGTAGCGCAGTGTGTGTGTGTGTGTATGTGTGTGTGTGTGTGTGTGTGTGTGTGTGTGTGTGTGTTTCCGGGCACACAGCTGCACACAGCTGCACACAGACGCTTCCCTCTGTCTGACTCCAACAGCTGATCTGCAGCGTGATACAGCGTGTAGTCTGGCTTGTGCGTAGGAATACGTTTGTTCAACAGTTGAGAAAATGTAGTTCCAAAGTTAAGGGCTGTTTGATGGCAAGAGGAAGTGGTGACAGTTTTCAAAATAAAGCGAACACTCTAACTGTCACTGGCAGACAACTGGCTGAAGCGCTGCTGCTGCTGCTTCATGATCTACTGCAGGTGACACACTGACTGTGGAGGAGGACCTCACACAACCCCACAGCTAATGACCCCAACTGTCACTTTAAGAAGGGTGTGTCCAGGGACATGTTTGCCTTGATTGACAGGGCTCTCAGCCAATTAAACAACTCTCTGCTCTTTGTCCAAATCTGGAATCTTCTGGCTCCGGCAACAAACAGATTCACAACATCTCTTCTTCAACCTGTGATGGACAAACACATCTAATGTCCACGTCTTAAAGGAACCAGGTGGATGGTGTGTGTGTGTGTGTGTGTGTGGTGTGTGTGTGTGTGTGTGTGAGAGAGAGAGAAGGTATGTGCATGAAGGAGGGACACCTCAGTAACATGCCTGTGATGGCATGTGTGGCTTTAGCCCATGATGCCATACCGGTGGCACTATGTGTGTGTGGTGTGTGTGTGTGTGTGTGTGTGTGTGGTGTGTGTGTGTGTGTGTGTGTGTAGATGGGGGGAATACCACAGCATTGTTATCCGAGCTACTAGATATGAGAGTGTGTGTGTGTGTCTTTAGCCCATGATATCAGAGTGGAGTTATGCAAAGCGCTGATTCATAATTCACATGTCAGAGTGTTGGATGGCTGGAGGCTCCGCCATTGTTTCCACTGTGACACACACACACACACACACACACACACACACACACACACACAATCAGGCCACAGTACTCACACTCTCCTCCTTGACCTTCTCCATGGTGCAGGCAGGCAGCTGCCCCTGCAGTGGTGGTGGTGAAACCCCGTTCTGGTCCATGGCAACAAACAGCTTCCCGTTGACGTTTAGAGTTGGATAAAACACCTGGGAACACGCACACACACACACACACAACACACACACACACACACACACACACACACACACACACACATTAAATATAATCACAATCATCCTCAATGTTCTCATTGTATCAAACAACCTGATCTCCAGTTCACCTGTGAGCCCCTGCTCGCCGTGCTGTAGGTGCTCGGCCGGCGTTTGGGCCACGGGTGGGGCAGGATGCCGCTGAAGGTCCCGCCGCTGTAGGTCCGGCCCCCGACCCCCTCCACCACGTCGCCCGGGACGCTGTACTCGTCGTCAGCCATCTCCCCCTCTGACCCCCGGCTCCTCAGACGGAAGTTGAAGATGGAGGACACCTGGCTGCTTCGCCGCGTCCTCGTGGAGAAGGAGCGGGCGAGGAGGGGGTGGAGGGGCTGGGGGGAGGGGAGGAGGAGCACATGGGAAACGTTGGGAAAGATCACAAGCAACAAAATGAAAGGCGTCCAGATTCTCCTCCCCTCACCTTCCCGCCGTCCGTCATGTCCACCTGCAGCAGCTTCTCCTCCGATAGGTTCGCCTCCACGTCCGACATGCCCATCAAAGCTTGACTCCGCCTCCGCTCCTCTAAGCTGTCCAATGCCGGGCCAAAGGGAGAGAGGTCTGGTGACATCAACGAGTCTGAGTCGGGAAGTTTCTGGGAGGCGACCTGGTTCAGAAATATGGAAATACATAAAACAAACATTCCTACTTAAATAAAGATGAAGAGCAACTGCAGATGTTTCCACTGATGTCAGACTGATGACTCATGGTTTACCTGTTGCTCTCTCTTGAGCCTCTCCATGGCCTGCTGGAACTCGCGCTCCTTCTGCCAGGCCTCCGCGATGGTGGCCTGGTTCTGCTCCTCGTACGCCATGGCGACCACGGCCAGGATGAGGTTGACCAGGTAGAAGGAGCCCAGGAAGATCACCACCACGAAGAACACCATGTAGGTCTTACCGGCCGAACGCAGCGTCTGCAGGCGGAGAGCAGAGTGTCACACACGCAGGAGGAGAGCTGCAGAAACCTTAAACACAACACACTCTCAGTCCGGGAAACAATATCTTGTACAACCATAAACTCTTGTTTGATCATATTCTGATGATTAGAACTAAAGATCCGTAACGTGTTGTGGCTTCCTGTCTCTTCTTCTTCTGCTTCACACACGACACAAAAGGAGGATCCAGAGTTTGTGCAGATAAGAAGGAGGCGCTGCAGGTGGAGGAGGAACAGCTGAAGGTGTAACAGTGTGAAGACATCCTCACCTGCCCCCCCCACCTGTGCCCCCCCCAGGTGAACGTTACCTGGTGGTAGAGGTTCTCCCAGTAGTCTTGAGTCATCAGGCGGAACAAGGACAGGAAGGCCCAGCCGAAGGTGTCGAAGCTGGTGTAGCCATAGTTGGGGTTCCTTCCCGCCTTCAGGCAGTCAAACCCGTCTGGGCACTTCCTGCAAATCACACACACACACACACACACACACACACACACACACACACACACACACACACACACACACACCTTTTATTTAGTGTCTGAATCTGAACGTGTCAGTATTTTCCTCTCGTATCTGCATGTTTTGTTTCTGGACTCGAGGAACTCGTCCACGTTCAGGATCTGGTTTTGAATATTTTGCAGATGTCGACCATGAAGCGATCAAAAGGGGGGTGGGGGGGGGATGTTTATATAACGATATTTACTGACTCTCTCAAATCTGACACCACAGCTTTGTGCAGGAAGTGGGCGTGTGAACATGAGACGCTTCAATCAGGAGGCATCAGTCCATCCATCCGTCCGTCCCCGACACAAACACCAGCTCTGTTTCCTCATCAGTGTTTACGACCGGGGGCTTGTTATCGTTGTCGTGCGAGCGGGACCCGCCCACACGTGTCACCACGGAGACGGAACAGACCGACGCAGTGACGGCATTCATCATAATTGATATTCCACATTCGTATCCCCTCACATTCATCGCCGCCCACGCAGTCACATCTGATCCGCTGACACACAGCAGGACCACGAGGGCGTGCTGGTCAGAGGGTGGAGGGAGGGTGGCGCTGGAACCAGGTTCAACAAACACTATGAGACGCCAACAGCAGAGAGGTCAGAGGTCAGAGGGTGCAGTGAGGGCTCTAAGTCGCCCCCTCCCATCTCCTCCTACTGCTCCACCTGTTTCTTCTTCGTCACCCCCCAATAATCTGAGGGACTGTAAATATGAATTTAAATCTACAAACATGCAAAGAGAAACTGAGGTTTCATTTCATTTCATTCATCGTTACTGAGGAAGTTGATTTAGTCACTGAACATGGAGATCTGACAGATTATAGGAGTCTCTGGGGATTTGTACATATTTGTATTTATATTTTTTTATCATATTTTTTTCAAATTTGTATTGTAAATATTTTATTGAAAAAAAAAGATATTAAATTTAATCTGACCTGCAGGACTTGGCTTTGCGTTACTATATTTATTGTTACTGGTGTGTGAATTAAAGCTGATTCTGATCCTGATCATCAGTTTGATCAGCAGGTTGAATTAACGCTGATTCAGCTGCAGTAAAAAAAAAGAGTGAAGTCAACTACAAGCCCAGAAACTAAACTTCAACACTAACGAGTTGTTTCTCAGAGTTGCAGCTGAACAGCCGTCGAGGCGTGAAGCTGTGGCCTCGGACCGAGTGGAGGAGTTCTGATGCGTGAAGCAGAGGATGACACCAACAGAACCTGGAGCGCCGCAGCGTGAACAGACCTCTAAACAAAACTCTGAGTCACCGATTCACTGCTGAGTCACAGAGGAAGGTTGCCGCCGTGCAGACGCTACCTGGGGATTCAAACCGACAACCCTGCGGTCACAAGCCCACTGCGATGACCCGTCCCGGCTGGCACCGCCCCCGCCGGGCCACCGCCACAGCAGCAGCAGCAGCCAGGAAGCTTTTAAAAGGCGGCAAGCTCACACTGACTCATCAGCGACCAGCCTGCCTGTTTTTATTATCACCTTACTACAGGACAGTGGGAGCTGCTGATGGTAATTCATTAAGGACACGTGTAAATAAACTATCCACTTATATAAGGTTTACATAACAACAGCCGCCTCAATGTCAGAGATAAAAACTACACAATGAGCAGGGAAACAGTTCATCAAGTATATTTACAATTATCAATGAACCTTCCTCCAGGTGATGAAACTAATACAGGACAGTAGATGTTAGAGTGAAATAAGACTTTAACATTTAATGTAACAACTGAAACTAATGAAACTGCAGTAAAAGACTGAGGTGAAATATTTACATACAGAAGCTGATTCCAGTTTGTTGTGAACAATGTAAAAATATATATCTATACTATTTTGTTTAAAGCTCCTCCAGTGTAAAGGTCTGTGTCCATGTGTAGTGTGATTATAGATCAGCTCTAGCTTCTATATTAATACTGTGAAAGTATCAAAGCCTCAGTCCACAGAGAAATGCACACAGCCTGTATTCAGAAACTGAGCCTTAAAACCAGCCGTCAGGACTTCTGGAACTTTGTGATGTCACAACAAAGCAGTCACCAAGCCCCGCCCACCTGGACCCACCATCCAAAGTGTGTGAGTGTTTTTACCTGAAATCTGCTTTATTTTTATTGGATCACTCAGAAAACATCCAGCCAATCAGAATTTTGATCCTAACGAGACTCTTTTGATGTAAGTTAAAACGAAATGTAATTGCTCTGCTTTTCCAAACATTACGGTAACAACAACTAAGAGCTCATAATTAAAGCTGAGTGTCTGTTTTCACAAACGTTACAGTAACAACAATCAATCTTAATGCCATGACAAGTTCCAGCTCGCTGCGCTGCTTATCCAAACATTACGGTAAGAAACTGAGACAAACTGAGCACAAACCGCTGACCCAAGCATTACAGCAGCAACCATCACTCTTAATTACATAATAAATCATTCAAATAGCAAATTAGCATTACAGAAAACATCAGCCACTGTGGGTAATAATACCTGCAGTACAGTAAGAGCACTCAAACATTAATTTAACAGAAGATACAGGAAATGAATCCAATAGAAAAATAAGAGGGGGTCTCTTGTCCAGTCATTACGGTAAAAACACATAATGTGACAATGAAAAGCCGAGTATCTACTTGTCCAAACACTCTGGTACCAGCAATCAATGTTAACACAGTTAAGAATTCTGACTGGCAGCTGATCTAAGCTTTACGGTGCAGTTATGTAACGTGAATATGATTATAGAATCACATGGAGCTGCTGATACAAGCATTACAGTAACAAGGATCAATGTTAACTCAATGAGAAGGTGCTGGAGGAGCAACTCACAGGAGCCGATATTACAAACATTACGGTTTAAATTCAGCAAGAAGTGGAGGGAAAAAGAAACAACGCTACACACACTGTTACACACACACACACACACACACACACACACACACACACACAAAATATGACTAACCAGTCATCACGTAAGGCCAGTCATCTTGATGCCAGTTAGGCTGACACCAACCCTGAGCAAGGCCACTGCATCTCTCTCTCTCTCTCACACACACACACACACACACACACACACACACACACACACACACACACACACATACACACACACTGTGTGTCACATCCATCCATCTCATGGCAAGTGAGTCAACATGGTGGCATGTGAGTGTGTAGAGTGGATGTGAAGTGTGTATGATGGGTTGACTGAGTGTGTGTGTGTGTGCGTGTATATATGTGTGTGTGTGTGTGTGTATGTGTGTGTGTGTGTGTGTGTGTGTTTGAGGGGCTTGAGGAGACATAAGGAGAGTGTGTGAGAGGTTTGGAAAAAGCAGACAGGAGGCTGAGTGTAGTGTATAGAGAGTGTGTGTGTGTGTGAATGTGTGTGTGTGTGTGTGTGTGTGTGTGTGTGTGAGGTGTCAGAGTGCGAGAGCCAGCAGTTATCTCTCACACACCTCTCTCTGTGTTAATGGAGGGACGCCACTTCAGACCCCCCACTCTCACTAAAGGGGCCCCTCAGCCCAGCACTTATACACCTGCAACACACACACACACACACACACACACACACACACACACACACACACACACACAGTCAAACACAGTGACCAGATTCAGTTCATGTTGAGAATGTGACGGCAGAATATTTCCACAGGTAGAAAGAAATTAAGATTATTAATTATTCATGTTCTGAGGCAGCAAAGAAACTTCGTCTTCACCCATGAGGCCTCTTCAGAAGAATCTGTAAAGAGCTTCAGCGCACAGATATCAGCTGTGAACCTTCCACCCAAAACACTTTTACATCCTGGATTTTGTTTATTTAAAAATATAATGAGATTCCTGATAAATTAGAGCTGAAACAATTAGTTGATCAATCGATTCAGCAGAAAATGAATCGGCAACAACTTTGATCATCAAACATTTGCTGCTTCTTGTTTGACAGTTGTGCTGATTTAAAGTTTTTCTTCGTTGTTTATTAAATTAATCTGAATATCTTTAGTTGCAGGTCGGACAGAGACGATTATTAACGTATCAGACTGACACTGGTAATGAAAAATAATCTAATAATAATAATCTAATAATCTAATGTAATCTAATCTATCCTCGTCTCCTCTTGTCCAATCCTAATCTACTTTAACACAACCTGTTAGAATCTGAAATAATGTTGTTGAATGTCTTAGTCCATCATATCTAATGTGATCTCAACCAAACAGAGACGTGGAGACAGAGACGTGGAGACAGAGACAGAGACGTGGAGACAGAGACGGAGACGTGGAGACAGAGACGTGGGGACAGAGACGTGGAGACAGAGATGTGGAGACAGAGATGGAGACAGAGACAGAGACGTGGACACAGAGACAGAGACGGAGACGTGGAGACAGAGACGGAGACGTGGACACAGAGACGTGGAGACGTGGAGTCAGAGACGTGGAGACGTGGAGTCAGAGACGTGGAGACGGAGACAGAGACGTGGAGACAGAGACAGAGACAGAGACGTGGAGACAGAGATGTGGAGACAGAGACGGAGACGTGGAGACAGAGACGTAGACGTGGAGACAGAGACGTGGAGACAGAGATGGAGACGGAGACGTGGACACAGAGACGTGGAGACGTGGAGTCAGAGACGTGGAGACGTGGAGTCAGAGACGTGGAGACGGAGACAGAGACGTGGAGACAGAGACAGAGACAGAGACGTGGAGACAGAGATGTGGAGACAGAGACGTGGAGACAGAGACAGAGACGTGGAGACAGAGACAGAGACGTGGAGACAGAGACGTGGAGACAGAGACAGAGACGTGGAGACAGAGACGTGGAGACAGAGATGGAGACGGAGACAGAGACGTGGAGACAGAGACAGAGACGTGGAGACAGAGATGTGGAGACAGAGATGGAGACGGAGACAGAGACGTGGAGACGTGGAGTCAGAGACGTGGAGACGGAGACGTGGAGATGGAGACGTGGACACAGAGACGTGGAGACGTGGAGTCAGAGACGTGGAGACGGAGACGTGGAGACAGAGATGGATACGGAGACGTGGACACAGAGACGTGGAGACGTGGAGACGTGGAGTCAGAGACGTGGAGACGGAGACAGAGACGTGGAGACAGAGACAGAGACGTGGAGACAGAGACGTGGAGACAGAGACGTGGAGACAGAGACAGAGACGTGGAGACGCAGGCAGACAGACGTACAGACTCATTCAGAGACAAACAAACATGCTGAGGCTATTCTCGGAGATATCCTGGGGATTTCTGTGTGTGTGTGTGTGTGTGTGTGTGTGTGTGTGTGTGTGTATTCACTTCATGTTCCCCATGCCATTCCATTCTGTTCCCTGTGACCTCCTGCATGCGCACACACACACACACACACACACACACACACACACACACACACACACACACACACACACACACACACACACACACGCAACCTCTAATTATAACACTCAGGTAAACTCGATTCCGGGAGGAAGAGAGTACTTAGCATCACTATAGCAACCGTATCCCAGTGCTGGTTGCCGGGGGAGACTGTTTTGTGCCACCTCTGCTGGGAGATGGAGGGACTATGTTTTGTGTGTGTGTTTGTGTGTGTGTGTGTGTGTGTGTGTGTGTGTGTGTGTGTGTGTGTGTGTGTGTGTGTGTGTGTGTGTGTGTGTGTGTGTGTGTGTGTGTGTGTGTGTGTGTGTGTGTGTGTGTGTGTGTGTGTGTGTGTTTGTGAACTTTCCATGTTACTTCACCACCTCATCAAGATGCAGCTTCACCTCAGCATCTGTTTATTTACCGATGTGAAATATAATCCTGTGTTTTGGTTGTTATCCAGCAGCTGGGATCAGATGATGAGATCATCACCACAGGTCAGGTGATACCTGACACACCTGAACACATGAGACGTTTGATCCTCTGTAATCTCATGTTCTCTAATCTAATCCAGTTCAATCTGTCCCCATCCAGTCTAATCTAACCCTGATTCAATACAGAATCCTGCCAGATAGAAGTTAGTCTGTTTATTTATGTTGGCCTAATCTGATCTGATCTAATCTAATCTGATCTAATCTGATCTAATCTGATCTAATCTGATCTGATCTGATCTAATCTAATCTGATCTGATCTGATCTAATCTAATCTGATTTAATCTGATCTGATCTAATCTAATCTGATTTAATCTGATCTAATCTGATCTGATCTAATCTAATCTGATCTGATCTGATCTGATCTAATCTAATCTGATTTAATCTGATCTGATCTAATCTGATCTGATCTGATCTAATCTGATCTAATCTGATCTAATCTGATCTAATCTAATCTGATCTGATCTAATCTAATCTGATTTAATCTGATCTGATCTAATCTAATCTGATTTAATCTGATCTGATCTAATCTAATCTGATCTAATCTGATCTGATCTAATCTAATCTGATTTAATCTGATCTGATCTAATCTGATCTGATTTAATCTGATCTAATCTAATCTGATCTAATCTGATCTAATCTGATCTAATCTGATCTAATCTAATCTAATCTAATCTGATTTAATCTGATCTAATCTGATCTGATCTAATCTAATCTGATTTAATCTGATCTAATCTGATTTAATCTGATCTAATCTGATCTAGTCTGATCTAATCTAATCTGATCTAGTCTGATCTGATCTAGTCTTCTTGTGTCTAATCCAATTTAATCTAATCAAGCCCATTCTAACCTTGTCTAATCAATCTAATGTATGTGTGTATAATAATCACACCTTGACTAGTCTAATCTATCTAATCTAGTGTTAATGTAATCTAATCTAATTAAACCTTGTCTAATCTCATAATTTTCAATTTATATAAATTAATCTGATACTGATAAATAACATTTAGTCTACCCTAAACTTGTTTAGGTTGTTATAATCTAATCTCATTAAGTCTCATTTTATCTACAATAATCTAGTCTATACTCTATCCTTGTGTAATCTAATATAATTCTTTCAATTTTATCTAATCTTATTTTATTTTTATCTTGTATATCCTCATCAAACCCAAACTAATCAAATATAATCTATAAGATATGTCTTAATCTAATCAAAATACAGTTGTCTAACTGATTTTAATCCAGTGTAATCTGATTAGTGTAATCTATTTCATTCTCCTACAGTGTAATCTAATCCTGTCTAGTCTGATGTAATCCAGTTCATCCTATCTTAACCCAGTCTAATGTGATCTGTTACATCACAGGTGTCACTGGCTTCTATCGCTGAGTCATGTGACTTCATTAAAAGTCTGTAGCTAACGTGTTAGCATGCTAACCCTCACAGCTGATGAAGTGGAGCTTCGTGTCCGACAGACTTTCAGATCATGTGTGAAGAGAGAGTCTGAACAGTCCCATAATGTGACTCTAACTTTAGGCCGGTACCAACACGTGTTCAGTGACAGGACACATAACTCCCAACTAAACAAAGACGGGCCGTCAGAGGTCAGAGGTCAGAGGTCACTGTTCCCGCTCCACCGGAGGAACCGCAGCCCAGGACAGACGGTTCAGGGATTCCTGGGTGGAGGTTTTTGAAGTCGTCTACATTAACTTAAGGTCAGCGTGGCGCTCTCAGTGTTTCCATGAGACGGGCGGAGAAAATCCCCGCGGCTTTGATTCTGTTTTAATGTCTCATCAGTGACACAGCAGCTCCTGAAATAGCAGCTCAACTATCGAGGCGGGTCGTCGAGCTGTTAGCATCACAGCACAGACCGGGGGCTGGCTGCGCACCAACGCTTTGATCACAGCCGAGCACTAACTGTGTGTGTGTGTGTGTGTGTGTGTGTGTGTGTGTGTGTGTGTGTGTGTGTGTGGGGGCCACTTTGATCACCACATTTGGTCACATTAATAACAGAGTCGTCTCCAATGTGTTATCATTAGAACATCTAAACCATCCTGATTACCAAGCACTTACAAGGACACACACACACACACACCACACACACACACACACACACACACACACACACAGTTGCTCAGACCAGCCGGATCCTGATGGACTTGTTCACAGTAACCAAGAACAATATTCATCAACGTTCCTGCTGAGATCTGAACCAGCGAGGAGAAACTTCACCCTCTGATCCGGCAGCTCGTCTCTCTTCAGTTTTCCCTCCTTTTTTACAACCTCGTGAATCTGTCACTACACGTGTCACAGAGGAGTGACACAAACGATCTTTAAAGATGTCTGTCAGCTGACGTTACAGACGGAGAGATCCATTCAAAGACACTCTGAAGGATCAGAACATGAAAAGTGAGTTTGGAAATGATGAAGGTTTGAGACTAGAATTCACCCCCCCCCCACACACACACACACACACACACACACACATACACACACACGCACGCACGCACACACACACACACAGACACACATACACACATTAAATAAATAAATACCTTAGATCAAATCTTATAAAATAATGATTTTCCTTGTCAGATCGGATTTCTGCTAATTAATCTGCTGATTAACAATATTTATCACAGTTACATCAAATCTAAGAAACATGTAAAAACTGTCTGTGTTTGAAGCATCTGAAGCATCTTGTCCATTTGTAGTAAATTAAAAAAGATTTTTGTACTAGATTGTGTGTTGGACCAAAGTGCAGGTGAACTACACTCAGTACCGTCCCTGAACGCACCCTGACATTAGACACGGTGCTACAGATGTAAAACTAAGGCTGTTTTACGTTTGATAATTGCGGCACTGTGACGTTACACAGGCTTCACCGACGCCGTCATCATGTGACGTTACACAGGCTTCACCGACGCCGTCATCATGTGACGTTACACAGGCTTCACCGACGCCGTCATCATGTGACGTGAACGTTACGAGACGTCATGAAGGACCGACACTGACGTCTGTTCAGATTCATCAGCTCTTTGTTTCAGATGAGGACTCTCCTCTCCCGCCGCTCGCTGTGCAGCAGACTCCTGCTTTCTCACGTCATTATGGAAAATGCCACGCTTCTATTTATTTCAGCGGTGAGATTTTCACGCCACAGAGTCTAAATGTTGCCGAGGAGAGTTTCTTTAGTCTGGAGGAAAACTGTGTCAGGCGCAGTTTAACTTCTCATAATGAAAAGCCAAAGGGAATAAAAGCTCCTTAACCTTTTCTGGACGGCCTCGGATCTCTTTATCTTCTGCAGAACCTTTTCTCCCTCGTTCATCAGACGCTCAGAAGCTTCCCGGACTCTCAATGCTCCTTCAGAGACTTTCAGATGTCGTATATTAGTGTTGCTCCAGTTTTATTATCCTCTGGATTCAGCTGAATGTTTGACGTGTGACTTCTCTGAACTTTAGACGTTGAGATCTTAACGTCCTGTGATCTGGATCAGGTCGGCGCTGCAGCGGATCGTACTGGTTCTGGTTCTGGTTCTGGGTCTGGACCGGGTCGCTCGGTGTGGAGGGACCATGTTCTCCTCGTGGGTTTCCTCCAGCTTCCTCAAACAATCCAAAGACATGCAGGTTAAATGGCGACTGCACCCGACCTCGCCCAATGTCAGCTCAGGTTTCTGAAACTCAGAGTGAGCTGCTCAACCGTCGCCATCTTGGCAGTGTCTGACTCCGCCCCCCTAATTCCCAACTAATCCAAATATGGTCAAAGAGGAGGGGTGTGTGTGGAGCTGAGACTTTGGAGCATGACGGTTTGTGTCAATCATACGCTCACCCACATGTCACTCAAAGAGGCCACACCCTCAATTCTCCATAACTTTAGTCCTTGATAAAATGTGAACAGGTGAGTTATATAAACAGGTGAGTTATATAAACAGGTGTCATGAAGGAGGAAATTAGCTCTAGAGACCAAAACAGTTTTTGTACCAGGCTGTAAACATGTTTATTTCTGCTGTAAAGTTGGACATTTTAACATGGGAGTCTATGGGGACTGACTCACTGTTGGAGCCAGACTCTAGTGGCCGTTAGAGGAACTGCAGCTTCATGTTCTTCAGTGTTGATGCTTCATGTTTCAGCCCCTGAGGTTGATGTTTGATTAAACCACCTTGGAGGCTTGTGAGAGGTTTATAAAATGATATTTGAAATGTTTTTAAACTTCCTTCATCAGATTTTTTTAAAATATATATTTGGTGTTCCTAAATATTGGAAGCCAGAACACAACAACACTGAAGTTTTGATGTCTCAGCATGAACAGCGGTTTGGAGATCCAGGTGATAACAGCTGGTTGTATCTGAGGAAAAGATCATTAACCCTTTAAAAAGTCTGAATGATCTCAGAACGTCAGCGTCCTCCTGTCGTGGTCTGAACGCCGCTCGCTCTCAGTGCAGATCCTCGCTGCTCTACATGCGTCTGAGAGGAGCAGCTGCTCCGGGCTGTTGTAAAATCCCTGTGAAACCAGTTCTCGAGTGGCTCATTACTCAGCTGTGTGTGTCGGCATGAGGGGAAGACGTCGTGTTGGCTCCGGTTCAGACACTTGTTGGCGTTCCTCGAGAATAGCGCAGAGTGCTAAGTCATGTTCATTTCACCAGCTGCGTCCAAATGATTTATAGCGGGAGGATAATGTGACGCTACAGGAATAGAGCCTGAGGGGGCGTCGGGGACGGCGTCTCAGTGGAACGGGGGGGGGGGGGGGGGGGGGGGTGGGGGGGTGGGGTGAAGACGTGGGTTTGAGATCAGCTCGGGATCCGTCCGTCAGTCCCACTGTTGATCGATAATTCTCCCTCCAGAGACACAACAGTGACCCGTCCTCACTCTCCTCGTCTCTTCTTCTCTTCGTCTTCCTGTGTAGAAATCTCCAACTCTAGAAACTTTTTCCCTCCGTGTCTCCTGAGCTGCTTCTCTTCCTCTGTGGAGCTGGGATTTCCTTCCCACTTTTGTTTTCCATTTATTTACATGATCAAAAACAAAAAGCCGAACAGAAATGTCACTCGCTGCTGTGTTTACAGTTGTAAAAGCAATTATTTTAGCCCTGAAGACATTATGTAAGTGCATTTGTCAAACCGTGGTGATGTAAATGGAGTAATTAAACAGACTAATTGCTCCGTTTTGTTTCACAGCTGAGAGAAAAACAACAGTGGAAGTCGTGAGTGAAGTGTTGCTGATGATGCTGGATCAGCTGATGACAGCTGGATGTAAATCATGTTTTATCATCCGTCAGAGACATTTGTGTCAAACAGCAGCTGCGTTCAGTGGAAAAGCTCGGTGTCAGGAGTCAGTGTTTTCCCGCTCTTTCAGCTCAGTGTTTGGTCTCCTCCTGCTCCTGAGGGAAACATCTGGCTCTTCAGCTGCCGAATCAGTACCACTCACATGCAGTACACCGTGTACTCAGAGTACTTCAATAATCACACACCGCCACGATCGCATCTTATGACCTTTGTCCTTCCTCCTCTTCTTCCTCTTCTTGTAACAATGAACTCGATCCAGGCTCAAACGTAAGGGAAACTTTTAGCTCCAGCTTTATGGAGCGACCTCCCGCTCACCGCCGGGTCGACCTTTTAAAGACGCTTGTTCAGGCTGGAGTTTTAAGAAGATTGTTGTTTGTTCCAGTTGGTTTTATTTAAAAAGTGCAAAGTTATTTAGTTATTGTAAATCGTGGCTTTTTGAACAAGACATTTTCTTTCCTATAAATGAAAATGAGCCAAAAATGTGACATAAAATAATGAACAGATTGAATTCTTTAATTATAAATTCTATATAAATGATAGAAACTTGTTTTGACTGTTTGGTCAACATTTTTGCTAATCGTACATATAATTAATATGCAGTTAAACGACAGCAGTCTGATCAGCTGTTTTATTTCTGTGTTTCTACTTCCTGTCTGTAGCAGACAAACGCAGCGTCAGGAGACGTCTGTCACTCAGCTGTAGATGGACACGTCACCCTCACCTGTCTCCTCCCTCACCTTCCCAATATCAAACAGATCACTCACACACACACACACACACACACACACACACACACACACACACACACACTGACCATCTGCTCCCGCATGTCAGCGGTGTCAACTCATTCTGTGTCAATAAAGCCGCTTGTCGATAAATATTCATTTCTTTGAGACGACTTCCTCCCTCGTCTCCAGGGTGGACGCGTCATGTTTAATCTTTGATGCCGACTCCATAATTCACCTCAGACTGTTTACTGACACGATCACACACACACACGGGGGGGGGGGGGCTTGAACCTTTGCATGTTTAAATCTAGATCAGAGCAGATGTGATGACACTTCTAGTTTCTACTTTCTTTGTCTGAATTCAATATCAAATCGTCTTATGGTTGAAAAATCAGACAGTAAATCAGATTTCCTCTTCCTGAGTGAACGGAGCTGCTCCCGCTTCCTCTCCTTTGTAATTTGTCCTCTGGTTACCCATGATTCAGCGTGTGTGTGTGTGTGTGTGTGTGTGTGTGTGTGTGTGTGTGGTGGGAGGGTTTGGTCTGTCAGCACAGATTACATACAGGGGGCGGTCATGATCAAGATGGTGGACATCATCCTGTCTGCGGGAGCTGGACGGAGGCAGGAAGAGAAGGTCAGAGTGTCGCCTCCGATGTGGTTTTTCCTGCAGTGGCTGCGTTCACATGCAGACGTTTACTCAGAGCTGATCTGTGAACAGTTCAGGTGCCGCTCGTCGTCCAGCAGCCGTTTGTCCCGGCAGGCCTCTCTTCTCTCGGTATCGTCTTTTAATTCATGTTTCTGCTCGTTTCCCAGCCAACACCTCTGTGCGCTGCCGCTGCCGCTGCCGTGACCTAATTCTCCCCTCAGGGATCGATAAAGTTCATTTCATCCATCCAGTGTGGGCTGTCCTCTGTCACCACATCATCACCAGAGCTGCTCGTGTGTCCGCACACACTCCAAGTTCCACAGGAGAGACTGTGTCTGTTGAGACACTCGTCCGTCACCAGGTCCAGGTCTCTGGACCAGGACCAGGACCAGGACCTGGACCTGGACCTGGACCTCAGACCTTCTCTGAAGTTTCACTTCTGACATGTGCTTTCTGCCATTTCCTGGTTGGAGGAACATCAGCGCCAATCAGAGTTTTGTGGGCGGGATTAATAACGTGATGTCATCATCGTCTGCCAGTGCTGCGGTTGATGCAGATGTGCAGATTTATGTTTTTGTCTCTTGTGGTTCAGTCTGATCATCAGGCTGACGAGTGATTGGTGCAGTACACACACTGGTCATAATGGTAAAAGTACTGCAGTACTGCAGTAATACTTGTAGTAGAAGAAGTACTGACAGTAAATCTACTTTACATCCAACACGGATCAAACTGTTCGTCTGCGCAGGAATAAAGTTCATTTTCCTTTAGTGCCTCAGAGCTGAGGCAAAACAAAAGGACCGTAAATGCTTTAGACCTGCCTGTCGTCAACACACACACACACACACACACACACACACACACACACACACACACACACACACACACACTTATCTCCCTGTGGACCAGCATTTAGGTGGTAGAAGCCTCTTTTGTGTCTTTGGCTGAACGTTGGACAGATGTCACATTCACAGCCTCCCAGAGAGCTCGTAACTCAAACTAAACACACCCAGTACACACACACACACACACACACACACACACACACGTGCACTCTGAAAAAATCAACCCCCATTTTGAAAAATGTTTTCGATATTGTAGTTGAGTTATTGATCAGTGCAGCTTTTAACATAATGTTTTAACCATTCATAAAAGAGGAGGGGGTGCTGCTGAGAGCTTTATGGTGCGCGCACACGCACAAACACACACACACACACACACACACACACACACAAACACACACACACACAGTTGGAGATGCGTCAACATGGCGGTTTGCAGCAGCAGCTTCCAAACACACACACACACAGAGGAGATGGAAAAGCAGAAAGGAATGCTAAACAAATTTAATGGAACACACACACACACACACACACACACACACACACACACACACACACAGTTGGTAGTGCATCTACATGGCTACCACCAGCCGTGAATGCTAGGCTAATGGAATGATGAATATCAGCTATATGACGCAGTGTATTCCAGGAAGATCGACCCCCTCGGCAGTTATTTCCTCAGCGGCGGGTCGAGCCATATTTCTCGCTAACTGCTCCGATGACAGCGAGTCTTTCTGAGAGGAAGCTGGGTCAACGATGATTAAAGCCGCACCTCCACCTTCTCCATTCACTCTCCTATTTTCTTGTCACATTATGGAGCAAATAAAGGTTCCAGTTGTTTTCCACATATGATGGGAAAACAGTCGGAGCCTCTCACCGAGGTCATCAACGTTAGCTTGTTAGCTTGTTAGCTTGTTAGCCAGTCTTGGTTAAAACACTGTTTTTAAACAGTTAACGATTACAATATGCTGCATGTCATTCCCTTCTCTCTCTCTCTCTCTCTCTGTCTTCCTGAATTTCCTGTCTTTCTCCCAACAGCAACCACCATGTGATTATTAAATATAAATAAAATATATTATAAAAAAGACAAATGTAAAAGTCCGTAACAAAAATCTAAGAATCTGGAGAGACAGTAGCTCCAGTTTGTGTTTTAAAAACAACCTGTCCAGGTGTTTGAAGACGTGTCCCAGAACCCCACCCCCTCCTCTCCTCCCTCACTGAAACTATTCGAGCAAAACAGATTTTTAACCTGTTTCATTTTGGTGCGTTTCTTTTCTTTTTGGCTCGTTGAAAACAAGCGCACCTTGTGAAATGAGATACAATTCGACTTGACTGTGCAGGAGGGAATATTTGTAAAGGGTAGAAGAGTCTTTGAGGGTTTTGGACACGTCTTCAAACACATGCTTTTTGTATTCTGTTTATTTTGCAGGGAAATATTGGCTTAAATAATTCAGAGTCTCATTAACGCCGAGTCTGAAAAGTAAAAACTGATGATTAAATGACAGCTGCCGACTGGGACTGAGATTCGAGACTTTTAAAACCACATGAAAGTAGATTGAGGATGAATGAACCACGTGGGACGGGTTGGACGCTGTCCTGGTGAATCAGCCTCCCCCTCAGCAGCAGCCCCCCCCCCCTCCCCCCTCCAACTGCCTCGTATCACTTCCTCACAGCGAACAACCGCTTCCTCCCGGTGACCTCGAGGGTCACATGCCGCATGCCAACAAGCTCCTGTAACGAGAGCCCCTAATTAATGACGGCCGCTGATTAGCATCCCTAACGAGGCGGCCCCGGCGGCCCCGGCTGTCACCCCGTATCGCCGTTGCGTGCTTGGCGTGTAGTTGGCATGTTGCTGGCATGTCAGCAGAATACTGACGGGGCCGAGGTGATGACGGGTCACATGCTGGACTGCACGCACATTTTTTATAGGTCACATCTTCTCCTCTCTTCAGTAACTCCGTCTGCAGCTGAATATTTACTGATATTGTTAGAATTAAAGTTGTTGCTTCGTCTTTGTTCAGACAGTTTCAGACTAATTAAAGGCATTACAGCTGGACCTGGTGCTGATTGGCTCCACTCACTAAAGACCGACTGAAATCCAGCCAATCGGTGAGGTTCTGCTCAGCAGGTTCGCCCGGTTTGAATTGGACTTATTCAGTGCGTCTGCTCGCTGTCAGGTTTGAACTGAAATAGATTCGTGTGCAGATCGTCGTTCTGACTGTGAGCCGCAGGAAACAGAGAAAACTACATGAGATATGTCGTATACGTACATTATTACATTTCAGTTGTTATCACAAAATGAAATAAATAAACTTCCCATGATGCAACCTTCCCTGCCTGTCAAATGCTCCGTCCAGAGCCACATCACACCATATATAACTTCAATTATTAAACTAAATGTTTATGTTAATGTTCAAATCAGTGCGTTGTCCCTTTACTTTTGGCCAAATTGGCAGCAACAAATATTAGATTTGGACTCAAAGTTTATCAATGAATTATAAAGTGTAAAATACATTCAGATATTAATCTGCATATGCAGCTTCATCCCAGATGTATGTGACGTTTTGGTTTAATTCTTCTTTGTTTCAGGAGCAGAAACATTTATGAACAAGAACTCAACATCTGGAACATCCTATCGGAGAAGAGCACGACAGTCCTCTGTGGGTCCAAGCACTTAATGCCGGGCCAACACGCCGTCTCCTGAGGCGAGCCGAGGCCATGATGCAGCAGAACGCAAAAATACCTGGAGTTAGCGCTCTGCCATTGTCAGGCACACAGATAAACGAGTGTTTGAAGAGCCTCCGGGTCCGACTGATAAAGGTTTGTGCTGCTTTCAGCTCCTTCATTCTCTGGGTCCTCGGGCTTTAATTCAGGCACCAGCTGAAAATGACTTCTCTTTATTGGTTGGTCTTTTCCCTCCTTCTTTTTTTGGATATATTCGATGTGCCGAATTAGCTATTAGCAGCTCATATTTGCAGTGTATCATGTGTGTACAGACGGCTCTCACTGGATCACAAGTGGATTCAGAAACATTTATTTGACATGGACATCAGAGATAATAACATCCTCTGGAAGTGTATGTCACACTGGATCTAAAAATATGTGTAGAAATCTCATGCGCTCACATTTGACTGAGTTATGACTCCGAGAACGGGAACGACTTTTGACGCAAATTGCAGCAACTGGGCCAAAAGGTTTAAAAGAATCTGAAGTGGCTCCATGAGCGTCGTGTCACAGCCGCTCACTGTGTTGGTGAGCGGGACGAACCGGTGCGTCCGACTGCAGCAACTAACTTCCTGCCGTTTCAGATCACCAGCATCCACTCGTCTCTTTCACGTCACGCGGCCGTTTTAAAATCCATTAATCACTAAGCAAAAAACACAGAACCAACTGGTTTCAGCTTCTCAAATCTGAATATTTAGTCATCTATGAAAGTGAAATCAATAGTTTTGGATTATTCTGGAAAACCAATTTGAAGATGTCACCTTAACGTCTAGAAATCTAGTAACTAGAAACTATTATTTCCAGCATTTTATAGATCATATAATTAATAAAAGGACGATGGTTTGTTGCAGCCATAAGTTTAATATAAAGGTATAATTACTAACATGTTTATGTTTGCTCTGTGATATTTGCCTTTCATTATTAATGAGACTGAATGGCAGCTAATGGCTCGTCTGGTTCCAGACGTCTGAATCCTGCATCTGCTCGTTTCCCCAGGTGGAAAACAAAGGCGTCAGTGTAGGTGGGATTAAGGATGGGACACGTCTTCTTCCTGTACCAGGGCCAGAGAAAAGGCAACTAGTGTGGAAGAGACGTTTGTCAGTCTGAGGAATGAACAGGAGCCTGTGATCCGACGCCACGACACAATACAACATTTAAAAACACCAGTTTTCTGATTTTAAAGGTGCAGACGACCTTGGACCAAATGTTCCCGCAGCACTCGACTGTACTTGGGTAATAAAGTGCCAGTGATTGTGTGTGTGTGTGTGTGTGTGTGTGTGTGTGTGTGTGTGTGTGTGTGTGTGTGTGTGTGTGTGTGTGTATGTGTGTGTGTGTTGCAGCTGGTTGTATGAGTCGCAGTGTGTCAGTGTGTATGTCACAGTGGGTTAGCTCAATGACCTTTGCCCCCGGGCCGGGCGAATCAGCATCATGCGTGAGCAGAGCAGCTTCAGCACAGGAAGCAAACAACACTGTGATCAACATCACTGTCATCACTGCTCGCTCTCCCTCCCTCCTCTCTCTCTCTCTCTCTCTCTCTCGTCCTCCAGCAGCGTCTCTCTTGGCTAATAACTCAGACTCAACCAGCAGTGTTGACTGTTGACTCACTCTCAGAGGAAATCTTCCACAATCTGAGTCTGACTGAAACATGATCCAGCTTCTGACACACAAGCTTTTTCTTTTATTCTTTGTCCTTCTCTTCTTCTCTTGCTCAACTTCCTAACGTCTCCTCCTTCACTTTGTGCCCCACTCTTTCCTGTTTTTGGATACCCCATCTCTTTCTCCTCTCTCCTGTCTCTCCGTTATCTCCTATACCCTCGTTCTATCTTCTTATCCTCGTTTCTCTTTTTCCTCTTCCTCCCGTCTCCTCTAATACCCCTCTATCCATCCACTTTATCGTTTCCCTCTGTCTGTATCTTCTCCTCCTTTTCTCTTTCTGCTTCACCTCTCCTGAACCTCCTCTGCTTCTCCTTCCTCGCCCTGTTCCGCGTCAGTTAGCTCCCTGTTAGCCTGCTAGCTACGTTCGCATCTGCAGATAGGTTTCTCGTAGCGTGGCTAGCTTCAGGCTAGCTCGTCTTCCCAGAGGCTGCGCTGCTGTTGGATGACAGCGTGTGTTTTTCTCACACACACACACACACACACACACCACACACACACACACACACACACAGGGATATTGTCATAGCTGTGTCACTCAGTGTGTGTCAGCGTCCTGCTCTCAGCGCAGTGGACAGTCAGCACAGATACTTGTCCCTGCTGACATGTCACACAACACTGCAGAACATGCTACCAGCGGCACGACTCACACAGACCATCAGACACATGCAGCTTCATTTGGCCGCGGGACGCTCGACCAGAGAACGTCCAAACATTTAAACGACAGCGAGGAGACGAACGTCACACATGTAGTTTTATTTTCACAGAACCCATTTTTTTTCTTCATTTAGCAGGTGAATAAACGAGCTCATTAGATTTCTGATGACTCGTAAAGATGTTTCATGAAGCCAGTGGATGATTCTTCTGAGGGGAGATTTAGCAAAACACCAGAACAAGAAACGACCAGAGAGACTAAAGAAGAGCTGAGTCGAGTAAAGAATATAAACTACACTGACATCACCTGTACCTGGACCTCCTACTGCCGGGATCATGCAGAGCTCCATCACTCTTTCACCACAGTGTAAAAAAAGCTCCTATGGCTGATTTAACAGACGAACAAAAGACGTCTGTTTCAGCGTCCACCAGAGAAACACTTCCTGAACTGCTGCTCGTTCACTTCCTGTCTCACTGGAGACGTGAGCTCAGTCCGTTTCCATCTACCAGCTCCAGAAAAACACTGAACTCCCCTCAGCTGTTATTAAACAGATGAACAGAAGCCTTGATGCTTCAGTGGGAGGCGAAGGTTACGAGTGACAAGCCGCCATGTTGGATGAGTGACAGGAACATAAAGAGACAGTGATGTTTTCGCCTCTTCCTCCCTGACACAACAAAAGCTTTTCACGAGTGTGTTTCTCCGCTCAGAGCCAATCCAAACCTCAGGCGGCTCGACGCTCACAGATATTCATCTTCAAACTCTTTCACTCTGATGGAGGGTGGTCGTGTGCAAAGCCTTGAAGAGAGGTTCGGTTACAGATTACAACTTTAAATAAATAAAATAATACATTTCAGGTTTTGTAGCTATAAGTTTAAAAAGTTTTTACAGGATGATGTGAACTCTGTCCACGAGCAGCAGATGTTACAGACGTTTAACAAACCAAAACACATCTTTAGTAAATGTTTTGCTGCTTTCTGAGTTACAGATGTTGACTAGCAGCAGCTGACGTGTCCTGGAGTCTGTAGCCTTCTTTACTTTTCTAACTTGCTGTCTTGTGGATTTTGGTGGTTCATCATCCATCGCTCACCCTTCAACAAGCTCCACCCCCTCCACCTGCTTCAGCCCCAGCTCCTCAGTCTGTCTGAGGAAGCCACACAGAAGACGTGCACTCACCCTGCGTCGCTGCTGTTCCCACAGATTAAGGCGTCCTTGGCTCCCTCCACCTTGTAGAAGTTGTCTAGGGAAAAAAAAACAGGATAAAATTCCACTTTAGATTCCAGTTCAGCTCAGGAGATTCTTCCTGCCTGCTCCTCTGCACTCCCATGCTCCGCCCACACAGGTGCTTTCACTTATTGCCTAATTAGCTGTCTCCGCCCCCTCAGGACTGTGTGGGCGTGTGCAAACTCTCTCTCTCTCTCTCTCTCTCTCTGACATCTAATCAGGAGGAAGTGAATAAATAAAAACACCTGTGAAGGTGTAAATCACAGTGTTAAACTTGGTCCCAGCTCCACATACTAATCTTAAACAGGTGTCTCTCATGTGTTCACACAGAAAGACTTTCAAAATAAAACGACAGCAGGAATACTAAATAAAATAGTTTTGAGTATTACCTCTTTGGGAAAATATATTATATATATTATTATCATATCATTTTAGAATGAAATCATCAAATATGTTGAATATTAAAACAAAAAAATGACAAAACAGATTATAATACACACAGCAGAGGTTCAATTAAAACACAGATAATCGGGTAAAGATGTTTGTTTTCTCATGTCGTTCATCTTCTTTTTGGAAATCAAACATCAGTTTGATTTCTGTTGGATTATTGTGAGCAGAGAAACTGTGTATTTATATTCATGTGAATATACAGAGATTATTTACAGGGTAAATCAGTTTATGAACATTTGATTGTAGTAAAGTTGGGTCACAATAATCATTAATTTTCTCTCAGTCAGCT